>NW_008649061.1:254030-255402 GCF_000247585.1 Phytophthora nicotianae INRA-310
TCAAGTGGTCTTCGCTCCGGTCTTCTTCCCCGAGTGGTGACTCCTCCCTTCGCTTCCTACAAGCCCTACGTCCTCCAAGATCCGTGACCTTTATCAAATTGTTCACAGCGGAGATAATATGATCCTTCGTCCAGCAATCCTGGCGAGAAACGTACTTGCGAATGTGGCCGAATCCACGGTCACAAGAGTTCTTCGTGTGACCTTTCACAAAGAACTTGTAGTTCACTCGCTCGAGAACACCCATATGCTCGTGTTGACTTTGGGCGTCCAGGTGGCCATCGCATCGGAATTGTTTCTAGGGCTCGTTCAATGTTGATCTTGTCTAGGAGATGCAAAGACGCAATAACGTGGGAACATACCCATCCAGTGTGTTTATAGCTCTTGGATGTGCAGCTCAAAGCTTTGCGAACAGATACAATCTGCCGAGATCGTGTTAGATTTAGGGTGATCGTTATAAAAATGAATGAAGTTGTACTTACTTCCGGGGATCTCCACATCGACTGCAGCGGTAGATCTTCCATTTGAGCCAGGTGATGTTCATGTAGCGTAACTTGATGCAGGGACAAGAAAGTAAACTGGATATCGAGAATAGGGACTTCGCCGCCCAGCCAACCTCGTAAAGATCGCTGAAATCTATCGTAGAAAAAGCAACAAGGCATAATAAAAAGAAACAGACATAATGTAGTTTATAGAAATAAATACTGCTCGGTTCGCGCTGCTGTCACGGGAGACCCAGCCATATTCTTTGGTTGCACCATCGATTTGGTGCTGTTGAAAAATATCCGCGCGGGTCGTTGGGTGGACTTTGTAGTAACTATCTGGTGGTTCTGAGGGTCAATTAGAAAGTCTTTGGCCTTCATGACAGCTTTAAGCGGCAAAGGACCTGGACAACGTAATAAACTCAGTAAAATTAGCAAATCCAAAGCAAATACGGTAACGGCAACCTTCAGCGTAATGACCTTGGCTTCCCGACGACGAGTTGGTAGCGTCGTACAGTAAAACTCGGGGAAGTACAGAGTTGAGTACGGATATTGTTGGTGCCTTTTTGAAGTCGGTGACAATGACCTTGATCACTCGATGATGGCTCTCTATAGGTTGTTGGGTAGGCAGGAAGCCTGGTACAGAAGAGCTTCCTACGCTCCAACGCTCCCAACGTGGCTTCAAGTGCACCGATTCTAACCAATCCGCTAAAGGACCTTCGTTTTTCTCGCGCCAGGGTTGAAGAATACGTTTTGCCAAAGCCCGAAATTGTTTTAGTGATCTGGCAGCGTGAAGTAGACGAAGATGGGGTTGTACCCATTCTTTTATAAATGTGTTTTCGTTTGCCAGTTTGGATTGCTTTCTTGACTGTGGTAAACGATGTCCCCAGCAT
>NW_008649061.1:255942-259196 GCF_000247585.1 Phytophthora nicotianae INRA-310
GATAAGCTTTACGGTTTTCCTTTTTTCGAACGTCAGAAACATGTACTAACATCTCAGGCTCTCAAATGTACTTGAAAAGAATCATATTTCCAACGCGCCCAGCTGACATTCCCAGCTTAAGTAGTGCATCCAGCACTGGTTTTAAAACGGGAGAAATTCCTCGTGCTGGAAGTTGAATAGTTGCGCCAGAGTGATGGCCACGTTGAAAAAGCTGATACCGAAAAGATGTTTCATTGACTCGATGGGTTGATAGCTTCAAGCGGTGACCACAACCAATATGTGATCGACATTGATACACTTTACCAAGCACAAAAGGGGAGAAATACCTCGTTCGATACGTGTAGACAAAGCGATTAAAGCCGTGAAGAGCACCTTCCGCCTCACCCAATGTGTTGTAAAACCCGATACTTTTAAATATTGCTTTTGGAGGTACCGGTTCCCTTCGATTTTGAGCGGCCATCCCAATTCCATCGTCCTTGCTATCACTACCAAAGTCGAGAGAGTCTTCGGAATCGCCACTACTCACGTCTAGAGGTGCGTTTATGGTATGCTCAACCACAATTTCCGTTTCCAAAACTTCACTTTCAACGTCCTGCTGTTTGGGTTCCACTTGTAGGCTAGAGTTGCCACCTTCGTCGTCTCCATCAGTGTACTCAAGAACGACCGTAGCATCGATCTCAATTCCGGATAAATCCGCCTCGGTCTCCATGCTGCGGCAATGAAATTTATACGAACAAAGGTTTCAGGCGCCAAACGGTGTAACCTACTGGTAGCAAATAAAATAGTTGGAATATAGTCATTATCGGCTTGCTGTGCCCCAACTACGTTGTGCATACCTTCGGAAGCTACACACCTGTGTACTTATTTGCTTCGGAGGTGAGAACCCAGCACCTCGACGCACTTGTCGATCCCGTGTGCACCGTTAAACGTGTGAGACGACAAGAAGAGTTCCTGCTGATCCACGCACCAGAGTCTCAGCACTTCGACGCTGAAAATAAAGTGGCAAGCGTTCAGCACTGACATTCTGTTGAACTAAGGGTAGGGAAACGAACAACAGGTTTTAAGTCTTATCAACAGAAATTCAGCAGTGGTTGATAGACAACAGGCGTTCAGCATTTAAGCAACAGATATTATTATTATTCCAAGGAAATATAGTTTTAAAGCAAACACTATTATATCCAATATCTACCGTTTTGATAAGTTCATCAATTTGGTTCGTCGGCTGCCGATATTGAATCGATTGAATTGCGTAGAAGATTGCCAAATCCAATATGTTACAGTCGGGCGACCGATGCGGTTGGCATACCATCTTGACCTTCCAACCTTGTTCCAGCCCGGCAGCTACAACTTCCCCGTAAATCAGCATTGTCATTTTGTACGCGTATAGTTGACGTTTCCATCCTACATACAAAAGCAGTGTACCTGGCCATTTCTCGCGAATTGCGGATGAAACTTTCTCCTTCAGCATCTACCCATAAACGTTTCTTGGCATGCTCAGATTGTTGTGATTGACGCTCCTGCAGGCTGGTTTTTAGAGTTCCTGTTTGCCTTGGTACACTCCGTAATTTCCGTCGAAATATGTTTTTCCTAGAAGAATCGTAGCGCCGACATTACCTTACCAATGTACCGTTTATTAAGACCCGATCGGTAATGTACTGATTCATCAACTACCAAGTTAAACCGATATAAAGATTTATATATGTTAAACCACTTCTAACCTAAATGGACAATTTCATAAATAGCAACAAAACGATACAAAAAGTCCACCTATCAAAGTATTAGTGTAAAATATTAAAATAAATCAATCAATCAATAAACACCGATAGGACGCTGCACTTGAGCTAAAGCCCACGTCAACCTCTGAAGCTTGTGATCGCTCGTTAGTGCCGGCTTGACTCTTGAAATAAATTGTCAGAGAAGCTCGGTCTTGAGGTAGCGGTGTAGATTTGATTGTGGGATTCCGGTGGCCGTTTCCAAACAGCGCAGCGTCTGGTGCTGACAGAGCGGCACCACAGCAACACACTCGCCCGCCATCTTGGCGATATGGCGGATCGTTTGAGGAGGCAGGGCTGCACAAGCGCGGCAGGGTCGTCCTGAAGGCCCTATATACCCTCGATGGAGGCCCGACTACGCATGGATTATTATGAAAATCCATGCATCATCTTCTGCAGCTACCAGAGCTACCATGGCAAAAAGATTAGGACCACTTTAGTGGCTTTAGAATAGCGTAGTCTATTAATTGATTCATTTTCTACCTTCTTCAACACACGACCGATAATCCTGTAGATGTAAAAAATGCAGATCTTCGTGTGACAGTAATACAAGGTTGCCCATGCTTTGGAGAGGAGGTCAGAGAGCGGTAGGTACTCGGATGTAGATCTGAGAGGTTTAGGGATCTTTGAGGTTCGCTGTAGCAAAGAGAGCATACACGCCTCTACAAACGCATGCGTAGGCGCATATAAATGCAAACATCAGCGTAAAGGTATGCAGTCCTGAGCGTGATCTTGCGATAGGTGTCATTGTGCTCGGTGTTGTACTCCCCTTGAAAACAATAAAAGTGACTTGAACATTGCAGCCCCTCCCCTGGCTGCAGGGTAAGATTCACAACGTATATTAATCAGCTGTTTTGTGTGTTAAAAAATAATGGACTATATTCAGCACCTACACTACAGCTGCGCGTGGTTTATCGGCAAGTGGGGTAGCATCCCAGATAAGGTTGAACGAGATCCCATTGTTGTCGTCGAATTCGGCAAATTGTTAACTTTGCTTCAGTCGAGACTTCGGCTTGCGTCGTTGGTTCGGCGCAACTCTATGTTTCTATCCGGGAGTGACTCAGTAGACCAACATTCATTTGCCAACAGCTACGCCACCATACAGTTTGCGATGAATCACACCCAGAGGTGGGGAGAAGGCGTAGTGGGGACGGAAGCATAGCTGCCGATGCCAACGACCAAGTTGATGGTGAAATTGCTGTACAGGTAGCTGACCATGAGATAATCTCCCATTGTATCTCAGAAATTAAGCCCCAGTGCTGAATTAGGTTAAGAAGCCCAATCGTTCTTGGTTAGTCATGAGCTCTACAGACCTGAGCTTGCCGCCCTCTACCTGGCGAACAGTCTTAGGAGATCGTGGAAGAGATGTATATAATGACGGCGTTTGTGATAGGAATCAGATCACAAATAATAGCACCTTTTGATTGGCTAACAATGTTTTTTTCTTATGACTACCTGGTATTTACTAAATTGTATTTTTTT
>NW_008649061.1:262316-263773 GCF_000247585.1 Phytophthora nicotianae INRA-310
AAAAAATTATGAATTTCAGAATATTTCTCTGAAATTCAGAATGTATTTCGAAAATACTTATTTCTTTAGGAGTTCATCGACTTCAACTTTTAGTTTAGGACATTTAGTCTTTACAAATTCATTCCTGCTGATCCAATCGAGATAGTTGGGATCAATAGCTTCTATCTGCTTAATCGTTTTGTATTTGTACTTTCCCCACGTCATCAGGAAAGATCCATCACTCTTACCAAAAGTATCGATTAGAAACTTACCAATATCACTAGCAGAATCAACAAGCCCTTTTTGATTCGATAACCAGCGACAATATCCAGGGTCCGAGGCATATACCTCTTGAATAGTCTTTGCCTTGTGCTTACCAAACGTCAATGTTGCCATATTTAGCTATATATCTACCCAGATACATCTCCAAAGAAATTAAATAAATTATTGGATGGACTTACAAAGATATGAATGGATAATGAATCAGTTCTAGCATGTCAATCAACACAGTGTGCATCCATTCAAACTCATGCCTTTCATACAACATCTAGATACCCTCTGGTGTTTTAGTCAGTTCTATGGACCTCGCCAGTGAGACGATCGATCTCGAGCTCCCTCTCGTATACAACGAGTACAAGGAGGTTCATACCAGTCGCTGAGCCGTTAATACCGCTGATCTGGATCGCTTGAGGAACATCCTTCTGTGAAAGACGCGAACAGTCAGCAACAAGAATGCGCTGAGCCATCGACCACTGCATCGAATCGACCAGTCCATTGCTAACCTCGCTCGACAAGTCGCCGTTAATAGCTCCGAGTTTACTGAACTCATCACAGAATGTCTCGTAATCGTATTCATGAGAACTGCTGAATACATTGTCGTTTCCAAGTTGAACCTGGAAATCCCGAATTGAAGCACCAGGCATGCAAGTCCAGGGCGCCGAATCGAATGGAGACTGATACTGAGGCGTTCCATGAGCGATTTCGAAATGTCCTGCACTCGTTTCAGCAAATGGAATCAGAGCAACGTATTTCACATTTTTCTTATACCCAGATACCTGTAAAGCAAATGGGGCATTCAGCTGACCCGTAGGCACCGTAGGGCTAATACCAGCTACTTTCGTAAACATCTGTGCAAAGCAATCTTGGTATCGAATAGTCTTCAATGGCTTTTGAATGATACTAGTAGAATTCTTGAGATGATAAAACGGGATATATAGTCGAGATGTTGTATACGGGAAGTACTCTCCACTTTGACTAGTTGGAGTAAATGCATTACCAAGAGGACCAAACGAAAACGATAGCTTAGCACTGGCTTGAAGCAATCCTTCGTTTGCATTTCCGCTCGCTGCACTTGCGATCATGATTGGACAAGTTTGACCGCTCGTCATCGTTGTTGACTCGAGCCGCATCGTAGTAGATGTACCAGAAATTTCAACAGTACCAGCGTTAATGCGGAGACGGAGCTTCAGCTGAGGATT
>NW_008649061.1:271365-272885 GCF_000247585.1 Phytophthora nicotianae INRA-310
CGTGGGTCTTCTCATGCAACTACTCCAAATTGCTTTTTCATTCGATTTGGTAATGGGGATCGGGTTTTGATGGACAGCAGCGGCAATACTAGCATTGGAGGATCAGCTGTAAACAGTTCTTATAAGCTCGATGTGAATGGAGCCCTCAATTGCACATCACTAACCGTTGGTGGATCTGCTATTACCGCCGCGTCTAATATATATAGCGTAACGGCTGGAACTGCGCTATCAGCAAGCAATGCATGTGATAAGTACAATCTGATATTGAGAAATGGTAGTACTAGTTCTAGTACAGTGAATGGAATTGCTTTTCTTTCCGAGATCGATACGAACTACTCAAATGTAACACCTTTAGCTGCTATCATCGCTAGTAGAGTGTCCTCATCCACGTATGCTGCATCAGCATTAGCTTTCTATACAAAATTTTCGTCGAATGCTTCACAAACTGGATCTTTATCGAGACGTCTTTACATTGACGAGACATCAGTCAGTATTGGTAATACTAATGGGAGTGGTGATTTTAATATCCTCACGGGTTCTCCCACCATTCTAATCGGTTCGGGTACCGGTGCTTCTAATAACTACCAGATCGGCTTCTCGTATGCTGGAAGCGGCAGCGCTTCTAATAATCTAACATTCAAGCCCCAATCAACTGCAACAAATACTCTAACGCTTACCGGCAACCAACGAGTACCTATCGGTTTAAATGACCCAGCTAGTAAATTTCATGTAACCGGGACCTCTGATAACCTGTATGGTAGCTGGATTCGCGCACTTGAGTTTTGGAACGATAATACGACACCAATGAAAGCTGGATTGATCATGTATAATGAAGCCGGGGGCAGTTCTAACAATGGTATAGCTATAGGAACGTATACTAACGATCCGATAAATTTCATGGTTAATGGGTCGACCGGAATGCTATTTAACACGTCTAAACGACTTGCCGTTAACCGTGTTTCACCGGAGGCAACTATACACTCCGGAGGAGCCGTCTGGGCTGACGATGCGTTTCATTGCAAAGGTAACGCTGCTAACATGGCATACTACCGATGGAATTGGCTGCAATCAGGCTATCCGGCGATAGGCAATCACGTAAATTCATCTACGGTCAGAATTGGCGTTTGTGATGCATCATATGCATGGACAGGCTACGCACCGGTATATGGAGGTGCATACACTAACGGTTCAGATGCTCGTATCAAAAAGGATATATCAGATTGCCCATACGGGCTCTCGACTGTTCTAGCGATGAAGCCGCGTAAATACAAAATGATACAAGACGATACCATCCACATCGGGTTTATAGCTCAGGAGCTTAACCAAGTATGTCCTATACCTGTATCTGGCGATCCAAACTCTCCGCTTCATCCGGAAACAGGTTTACCGCCGATCCGATGGGCATCGATTTGTCATCGCTAACGTCCGTACTATGTAAGGCTATCCAAGAGCAGAATGCGCTGATTACAGCG
The DNA here is from genome assembly GCF_000247585.1 of Phytophthora nicotianae INRA-310. NCBI lineage: Eukaryota > Oomycota > Peronosporomycetes > Peronosporales > Peronosporaceae > Phytophthora > Phytophthora nicotianae. The sequence goes on from NW_008649061.1 coordinate 272,838, forward strand.
TTACAAACACAAATGCAAGATGCTATTGCTAGGATTGGTATCCTTGAG
>NW_008649061.1:275326-275807 GCF_000247585.1 Phytophthora nicotianae INRA-310
TTCTATTGGTTTATCAAATAGCTCCTCGATTTTCTGTTTAAAGCAAGGCGCATCAATAATTGATCGGTAGGGCTTACCTTGGCCTCCTATCTTGATTAGCTCAGCTTTGATATAATCCAACTGTTGAATATCCTTCAGTTTCTCGAACATATCGTTACTGATATCGATATATCTACGAACTCTTTCGTGCATCTTAGATAGTTCTTTCTTATACATTTTGACCTTCTGATCCTTGTCGTGATAATGGCAGTAGCCTGATTTTAGTGCGCTGTTAGAGCATGTGGTATCATTTCTAGTGGTTGCTCGGCATAGTGAAGGCATTTTTTTTGTCTATATAATATAGCACAAATTTCTTAAAGATGGATATTCAATATGTTGATTACGATCCTCTCGCTAAGCTTCCCGTCTATGATAACACACGCGTCGCCCAAGAAGCCGAGAAGATTGCACATGAAAATGAAGAGCGACGAAAGCTAAGACA
>NW_008649062.1:0-570 GCF_000247585.1 Phytophthora nicotianae INRA-310
GAGCTGGAAAAGTGGCATTTGTTGCTTGTCACTAATGGCAAGAGAGAATGTGACAACCAGCCAATTTTACACATTCGAAAATGATTGGCTAACGGCTATTTTAACCAATCATATGCAGAAAGTAGGCAAATCGCTTTTTTGTTTTGCAAGAGCGAGTTCCAAACAAACAAAAGTGGCGCTGACTGGACTTAACACCTTTAATGGGTTAAAGGCGTGCATGATAATCAAAGCATGTGGATATCCACATGTAATTAAGGTGCAGGAACGCGAGTCTCCATCTCCATCTACGAGCGAACACACTCTTACTGTACTAGAATAGCACACAGGCAAAGAGTACTGCACCCCGTGTTCGCTGGGGTGGACCTTATAGGATTTGCAAACACATCAGGTTTTAGCATGCAAATCGGAGGGTACTTAAGAATTTGGCAAGAAGGTCATTATATCCGGAAGTTCATCAAATAAACGGGTTGCAGTACTGTAGTAGGCGGCAGGTGTTGTGCCGGACGAGCATGGTGACGCGGGTGACGCGTAGTGAGTCGGCTCTGGATGGTGGCGACTGTGAAGACTACC
>NW_008649062.1:21900-23052 GCF_000247585.1 Phytophthora nicotianae INRA-310
TACAGCGGTGGCTCGGCTTTTCGAGCTGCTGGTGGCTTGGCGACGAGCGTGGCGAAGCGTGCGTTTTGAGCCGCTAATGCTTTTGAAAATGGGATTGAAATTGCGCTTGTTGTTGCGCTAGAAGTTGTAGAATGTCGCCCATTGTCTGTGGCGCCGCTGATTGGTCCATATTGCACGATGGCTTGACTTGAATGGAATATGCGGTCTTCGTGCACGATGGCAATTAGTTGACTACGACAAGTGCTACTATGTAAGGAAGCGTCTTGTGTAGCTCGATGGCAAAAGAAAAGTGAGCTTTATCGATAACTTAGAGTCCTAACTGCGAACTTGTATTTCTATCCGCAACCTTGCCGTTTGAAATTCAAGTTTCAATCTTAAAATTTCTAAGCCACATTATTGGCTGAAATGTAAAGTAGGAATTGTCATCTGAATGTCAGACATTTCCTAGCAGATATTATTCAGCAGACGAAGGATAATATCCAACAAACGGTTACTTCACATATGCACGGTAGCACTACCACAAAATAAGATCGAGAAATTCCGACTAATGCTCATGCATAAGCACAAATGCCGGCCAGAGCGGAATCCAATTCCATCAACCGTTTCCCAAATTCAGGCACTTGTATAACCCAAGTCTTATGGAGCTGTAAATATTCAGTTTCCTGTGTGCTTTTAAAACGCTGGGTTGTTTATTCACGATTACTGCCACAAGTCGGCCAATGGTATATTCAGGCTTGGCCATAGCGTTGTGTACAGTACATTTGTACCGTTCCCAGTATCCGCTAACGCTCAAATACAATCTTCAATCGGTGCAACCCGAACATTCTCACCGCCAAAACTCAATATCATTGAACACTTGTAATTGAATGTTTGAATGAAGAGACGATCCCTGGTTTAGGACGAAGGATCGTAAAAGGTCAGCGTGCATGTAGAGGGGTGAACTTTTGCAAAATGCAACAAGAAATTAATATGCCAATTGCTCGTATTTAGGAACATGGTTGCTGTTTACTTCTTGCCTAAGAAAATAATAAGAAGAAAAGAATGCATTTAATCCCAATGTAGCAACTTGTCTTTAACTCTAGATAAAGATACAAATGGGCTTCAATTGCAGTATCTCCATCATACCCTCATCGTCATCACGGCTTCGTTTGC
>NW_008649062.1:23152-24042 GCF_000247585.1 Phytophthora nicotianae INRA-310
AAGCCACCTCAGGAGGTGGCTTGTTTTGAAACTGAGCAGGTTACTGTCAAAAACATGAGCGTAACCCGGAGGGAATTTTGAGCACGTTTTTTGTAATGTTCGACCCCCCCCCTCCCTCTTGCTATCAGTCATCAACAGATGGATGAATATCTGGAGCAGTTCGACTGAAAGGAAATTGGAGAGTATGGAGACGAAAACACAGTTGATGTGTGGGGCATTATCTCTGTCGTCGTCGTTACTGTCATCATCGCTGTCATAGGCAACCAACGAAGACAGTATTAATCATCATCCTAAAGATATCGCTAGGTCCAAGTTGGCCAGCAACTTGCTGGTCACGAATCACCCGCAATGGTACTGACCACCCAATCGCCTCGCTATCTGTTCGGCGGTATTCCCCGTGAATGGTCTGCACGACTGCGAATTCACCGTTGTGGACGGTCAGGAGTGGGATAGTTGTATTTCAGTCATTCCATAATCGAAACTCGTTTGGCATGGCGAAATTCTTGACATAGCATCACGAGCCATCGTGATGCGCGTTCCAGACCAGAACCAAAATCTTTCGTGGCGGCCGGTAATACCAATTACAGAACCCCTCCTGGGGCACGATCGGGATAGTGTTGACGCAGCCATCAGGCGACATCCAGAAAGCCTTTTAGCGCCTTTTCAATCGTCCGGTGGTGCATCCTTCATGTCGTTTTTCACGTAGCCAGCTTGGCCAACAAAGGCTGCGTATCGTGCTGACTACGAGGTGCATTCAGGAGCTGAGGAAACACACTACACAACGTGGATACGGATACTGTGAGTTCGAGGATCGCTGTTGCCGTAACGATACCCAGGGTCGTCTCCACGGCTTGTTCGAGGTGTATTCTCGGATCATCGAAGTACAGAAA
>NW_008649062.1:26597-28028 GCF_000247585.1 Phytophthora nicotianae INRA-310
TGTTCTCGGAGATAACGAGTTCTGGACTAAGCTGGAGATGGCCGAGATGATTGTGCAGCATTTACGCAGCGCTTCATATCGTTTGCAGAGAAATTAAAATACTGTGTTATTTCCTACATGGAAATTTATCGTAGCTTTGCCTCTACCGAGTTCAGCGACTCACTAATTGGCCTTGCTGAATCCCGTTGGAATGCTTGCGATCAGCCTTTATTTATCTTAGGAATTTTTCTTCGTCCTGAATATATAACACAAGAAATTGCCTCCGACCGTACTCACAGATCTTGATGACGTGTGTCAATTCGCATAGTATTACTACCGCCGATTTGTTGATACTGATGACAGCGGGCTGCGCCGTGAGATGTACAGCTGGATGGAAGGCACGTATACCGCATCTTGCCATGTTGACTTCGGCAAAGACACAGTAACCACGTTATGGGAGTACGAAAGGAAATCAAAGAAAAACAGCAAGCTGCCAGTGCTGGCACTTACGCTCTTGTCAATTGCTGTGAACACGGCAATGCGTAAACGCCTCTTTAGCGAACTTGCACTCATACGCACTCCGAAACGAAACCACATGAGCATTGGAAGACTGCGAAGCACCATATCATGCGTCAATTTGTCCGCGGAAAGCCTTGCTGAGAGAAAATAATGCCGACAAACTTCAAGAAAATACTTCGGACGATAGACCCACATGCGCGACCTTGCATCACCACGCCGCAGAATTCGGCCCGCTCTACTCCAGCTCGTGCGGCTCTAGCCCGCACGACTCCAGCGAATCCGACACCTGCAACAACTGGAAGTCCAAGTCGTACGCCTCCAGCGTATATTTACTACTCCTGACCGACATGTTCAAGAGCAACCCCAGTCAGTCACCACCACTAACAAGGATCCTACTTTCCGAGCAGCAAGACGTTGGAGCAGCTGTAATGGGTTGCCTGGGGCAGAGCGAAGCTAGTGCACTTATGCGCCAAGCTCCGCGGCCATGGATCTGGATCTGCTCCAGTAGATCCGCGCATCTCCTCCAGCATAACATCAGTTTGTCGTGAAACATTACTAGAGGGTGAGGCTGTCGATACATTGGCTTCTGAGCTTGATACTATAACGAGGGGGGTGGGGGTCGAACTTTCAAATATAATCCAAAAAAGGAAGCAGAGACGTGTCCAATTTGTAAGCAGAGGAGTGCACAAAAACTGAGCAGAAACTGTAAAAGGGGGGTCGAACAAAGAGGGTCGAATTCGCACTTCATAGAATTATTTTGCATTTTCAAACGAGACGACGACGTCATGGTCGGTGGGAGGGGGGAGTTTTTGATATAAAAAGGGCAAGCCCATTTCAAATGAAAGCCACCTCAGGAGGTGGCTTGTTTTGAAACTGAGCAGGTTACTGTCAAAAACATGAGCGTAACCCGGAGGGAATTTTGAGCACGTTTTT
>NW_008649062.1:30399-32430 GCF_000247585.1 Phytophthora nicotianae INRA-310
GATCACTACGTGGACACGCCGCGCTCCTCACACAGCGCGTTTGTGCGAATCCTACCTAAGCGCTGTCCGACAATCCGAATTCGTTCCGGCCGGAGCCAGGTGCGTGATATTTGTGTCATTTATCGAACCAGGATGACCACCGAGGCGGATGCAATTGAGACAGAAACTTTTGGTGAGAACTTGAGTGCAGCAAAAGCTATGAGGTGGGTAGTGATAGTTTTGATTAAATGCTACTTCCTCTGGGCGGAATTAATCACCGGAAACAGACGTTTTGACCAATAACTTCATTTCTAGCGCGTTTTATCCGTTCTGGATTGGCGGAAATGACGGTGCAGCGTCTCCTCTTTCCAACACCACCCGTTTCGGGCCAAACGGAGCCCGCTAGCAGGAGCTACAACATTTTCAACACAGTCACTTCGGGATTTTCGTTGGGGCTGCACCCGCCACGACTGCTGGACTGTGTCTATGCTTACGAAACCATGGGGAAACCTTACTTAAGTGATGTAGAGCGCAAGGCTGTCATCGATGAGCTTCTTCGGATCAGCGAAAACGGCAAATTGCCTCGTGGAGCATACGCAAAGGTGGCCTCGGGTGTGGAGCGTGATCCGACCACTATCAGCACTATCTGGAAGCGCTACGTTGCTGCGGTCGAGGCAGGAGTCGTAGGGGATGAGTGGAAGAGCAGGAGGAAGCGACACTGCGGCAGGAAGCGCAAGAATCGCGATGAATTGCGTGAAAAACTTGCCCGTGTTCCCATGGAGGATAGAGCTGTTGAAAGACGTGCTGCCGCTGCTGCTGGCGTCTCCAGGAATTTGGTGCGACAGGCGGTAAGGAAGGGAATGCTCAAGCGTCGTACGACTTTCATTAAGCCGGCGTTGACTCCAGAAAACAAGCTCCGACGCGTTGAGCATGCTCTGTCGTTTATCGACGACAGGACACTGGAATTTGAGTCTATGCACAATGTTGTACACGTTGATGAGAAATGGTTCTATTCCGACCGTGGCAAGCGTTCTTACCTGGTGCTAGAGGGCGAGAAGCCGCCTCCTAGGTTCTGGAAGAGCAAGCGGTTCATCCCGAAGACGATGTTCCTGGCTGCCTTGGCGCGGCCTCGGTAAGCTGATAATATTTGCTTTTTCAAAAGCTATAACTTTTGACATTTGATATATAGGTACGACCCTCATCGAAAGCAGCAATGGGATGGCAAGCTTGGCATTTGGTCCTTTACAGAGAAGTACGAAGCTCAACGTTCTAGCAAGAACAGTGCTAAAGGAGCCGTTTGCACCCGAAACATTGACACAGTCGATCGTGAGGTGTACAGGGAGTACTTGGTTACTAAAGTATTTCCAGCTATTAAGGCGCAGTGGCCACGAAAGGATCACCACATGCTAATTCTTGTTCAACAGGATAATGCGAAGCTTCACGTGGAGCCATGGGACCCGGACGTCGTCAAAGCTGGTCAAGAGGGAGGCTGGAGCATCCGAATGCTATGCCAAGCACCCAATTCGCCCGATCTCAACACCTCGATCTGGGCGTTTTCAACGCCATGCAGACCCTCCAGTACTACATCCCCAGGAAAGGAATTGATGCCCTCATCGAGTCCGTGAACACTGCTTTCAGCCAGCTGAAAAGTGACACCGTGAACGACATTTTCCTGACCCTTCAGGCGTGCATGCTGGCGATTCTACGTGAAAAGGGAGGCAACGTATACAAGCTCCCGCATTTAAAGAAGGCGAAACTTCGTAGAGCCAAGTGTCTTCCTACCAGTTTGAAGTGTAGCAGAGAACTGTACGAGTCTGCAGTAGCGCTATTAGCAGCGTCTGACCGAGGCAGTGCTCTGCTGTTCGGCAATAAATAGATACTTTATAATTCAATGTCGCTCTCTCACATCAAAACCTATTGGTAATCATATGACCTATCATATAAACTTCCGGTGATTAATTCCGCCCAGAGGAAGTAACATTTTTGGACTGACACTCACTGCATCAATACGTGGTTACTTGGCTAGGATTGAATACCAACTAGACGTGAGGA
>NW_008649062.1:34690-36781 GCF_000247585.1 Phytophthora nicotianae INRA-310
GTAATTAAGGATATTTGCCCATGACAATTGAGTGTAGTAATGAACACAAGAAATAGTGAAAACTTAACTGACTGGATTTAAGTTTTAATGCTGTAGGATTACTGTGGAAGATGTTTAAACAAGGTTACATTCATCGACGATGTTGTGACTTTCGTTGTCACAACGCTAAAAGGAGCTCTCCAGCGGTAGTTGAGTAAAACTAAACGTAAATCCTTTCCGGACCAAAAAATATAAATCGTGCAGGAGAGCTTTGCTTATACACGGCCAGAAAGCAAACAGTTCTGACCAAACTTGGGCAGAGCCCCATACTTTCTGGCCGTGCGTGTGTGTATGAGCAAAGATCTCCTGCACGATTTATAGTTTTGGTCCGGAAGGATTTACGCTTAGTTTTACTTAACTACCGGTGGAGACGCTCTAAGAGCATGTACACCCTATCCTTGACAAGATTGTGGTTGTAAATTACACAGAAAACTGCAACAACTCACCCAAGCGTCAACGATAAGGATTCTGCCCATGCTTTTGGACTCATGTTTGATTTGCTTGTGATGAATTCTGTACAATCGTTCGTGAATTACCCAGGCACCGCCTCTTCAGTGCACTCAAAACTGCACTTTTCCGTGCAAATGGAATGTGACCGTTCGGCCCTAAATGCGATGTCAGTGGTAGTGATAATTTAGCCGCTCGAGCTGTTTGGAGTTACGATATCGCCGATTTTTGCCGCTCACGCGATCCCACGGAAAAATCTAGCATTACAGCGATAATATACCCAAACTCGTACTTATTCACGGAAAACATGTAAAGACACTCCTGCGAAGTGGTGGGCGACATGAACAAAATGAATCGGGAGGCTTACTGTCAATTGCTAATAATTGGGTTTACAGTGCTGTCCTTTCCAACTTTTTAAAATAATGAACGATATCAATAACTCTGAGCAGTATTTTTTTCGCGAAGGTTTATCGAAAATGGCTTTCCAAACTGGTGCAGTAAAAACAGTTTGCTTTCATTAAATATGCACTTCTGAAATGTTGCATAATAATTCATGTGCAAATTTCTTGAAATTGATAACCGACAACCATTTATGCCACAAATTACCTTCCTCTGGGTCTGCTATCGAAAAGGCAACTTAATTTGGCTGTTTGAAAGGGGTATGTAAGGGCTTAACGCGCACAAATTGAAGTAGACCCAAGAATCCTTTGTGTTTGCATACTACAATGAACGTGCTCTGCTTGTAGATAAGTGTAAAGGCGCGTCCCCAACGGAAAAGACCTATGTCGCTGTAGTCGTGGCTGTGCTATCGTCCCGATGGATGATGTGACTTATGTACCAGCCGCAAACTTCGAAATCATAGCATTGTGGGAACGTCACCATATGTTGAGAATGTGTACCGTAGTTACGTAACTGTAAAATGGCTGTGGAAACCTTAATTAAGGGAAATCGGTCCTTCAAAACCCTGAAGTAAGATAGCCATCCCGCGTACAACTTAAGTCCCGAGATATTGTTGCAGGTCGTACTTTTTTTGTTATGATCGCGTTCAGAGTACATCTCCGCTGAAAATCCGAGATTTGATCTTATAATAGCATTAGGTTTAGCGAACCACAATGTCAAAGGTGACTTGCTGGATGTCAGAAGATGATAACAATTCACTATGCTAGATGTGGTTAGTGTTCACACTGTACACGTTCATTTTATGTGCCAAGATCCTGTCAACTCACTGTAAGCTACGATTACATTTATTATCTATCTCTTGGTGGTTTCAATCACTATAGCGCCATTCCGGTATCCCTCTTTTACTAGGTAAAATAGAGTATTCCCTTAATTAAGATTTGTTCACGTTTCAATAGCCTACGCAAACCCACCATCTGGATTTCGGTGCCGTCAAGATTTTACAGTTGCAATCTCAAGATGCAATATTCTCCATTACCCACGACTTTCCGGGAAACCAGCTCATGGTCTCTCTATCTTGATCCGCCCAGCAAACCTTACCCACTCTTGAATTTGGCTTCTGGTTAACTGCTGCGCTCTAAGAACGAAGACAAATTACAGAACAATGCTGACTGCTGCAGCATTCGCGTCGGCTGCCGTTCTTTTGGC
>NW_008649062.1:39656-41373 GCF_000247585.1 Phytophthora nicotianae INRA-310
ACATCAAGTCGGTGTTCCCTGTGGATTACTCGTCGTGCGACAACGGCGGATGCAAGGAGATGCGTTTCTACTGGTTGGCGTTCCAGGGTGTGGACGGCAAGACCGTGTGGCAGTCGTACAGTAAGTTCTTGCTATTATTCTGGGAGTGCCCAAGCTTTTAACGAATCGCTTCGTTGTGGTATTACAGAGGATTGCATTCCACTAAAGGGCTCGGGTGGTGGTGGTACTTCGCAGCAGTCTCCCTCTTCTTCCACGGGTCAGTCAGAGACTCCATCGAGCGGTGACTCCCCGTCTAGCGGCAACTCTGACAGCCCGTCCAGTGGCAAGTCCGATAGCCCCTCTAGTGGTAACTCTGACACCCCCTCAAGTGGTGAGTCAAGTACCCCGGCTCCGGCGTCGGGTGACTCCCCCAATCAGGGTGAGACTCCATCAGCTGAGACCCCCTCCGCTGAGACTCCGGAGGTCACTCCGGCCCCGTCGTCAAAGTGCAACGGCCGTAAGCGTCGCTACTAAGCATCGTCGAGCTTTTGCCAGTGTTGAGTGAAGATATTGGTTGTGTAGCTCCGATGGTCAGGGATTGGGCCTGCTTGTAGACGGCTACGGTATGATACAAATTCAATGGAAAGTGTTATGCGTATGCCGCCTGTTTGTGTTATGTGCTCGTTATAAGGTCGATGCAACTGTTGTACTCTCCAAACATGTTCGGACTCCGTGAAGTATACTAGTAGTACATGTACATATATCATGTACTACAGTAGTATTAACCCCAACGAACGACAAGACGTTCTCGAACAGTGAAGTCGAGCCGTGTAGTCTACACGGCTCGGCTTCACTGTGGCCTACACTGTAATATCGAATACATTTAAAAGTTCAGACTCTAATTTCACAACTCATAAATGAAGGATTTGTGCACCAAGCGAACCCCTCACGGCGTGAGGGGATCGCTCGGTGATTGGCACTGGTCAACAGCAAATCTTTATGATTCCTCAGCGAAGTTTACAGAATCTGTCAACGTCGGACAGGCAACAAACAGACGCTCGAATGATGGAGGAGGGGGAGGGGGTTAGGCAAACAGTATATGTACCCTGTCGGCGACACGATAACAAGTACGTGAACAATAATTGGTTGTCCACTTACCAGATGGTCGACGACACAACAACAGCATTCTCTACATAGCAATCCAGTTTGTCTGTGCATAAACTTCTTTTTAACATTTTGGTATATTTTCGGTGGGTACTATTTTAGTAATACAAAAACACACCAAAACCTAAATTAGCAAAACATACAGTGCTCGATGCATTCACGACATGCACGAAATTTATGCAGGAAAATCTACAATAATATACATTCTCTAATTTAGTTTCATTTGAGTACAGACGATCCCCTCGGTTGTATCCCTATTTTTGGAATACTCCCTCAACAGCAATAAATTAGCGGCTGGTGATTACCAGGCATGCCAACCCAAGATACTATTCCCTCTCACCCCTCAGTTGTAAAAAGGAATAGAACGAGCTCAACCGATTGCAAATACAGTACATTTGAAGCCAAATATTCCAGTTCTGGGGTGCTTAACTATGGGAAAAGGCATAACTGCACAAGAGCATTCTTGCTGCCAAGCCCATGTCTCGCCCGATGAAACATCCATTTGACCATTCTGAAGGAGACGCGATCTTTAGGATCACAGAGAAGTGATCCGCCTTCACTCAAATTGCCTCAC
>NW_008649062.1:42728-43974 GCF_000247585.1 Phytophthora nicotianae INRA-310
GGCTTATGGACTAGAACGATAGACACAGTAGAAGTTGCTGGTACCTGGTGCGTGATCGACAATCCTTTTCATAACCCACACGTCCCAACAAAGATAGCTCAAGAGCAACCAGCTTTGGTGTTCGTGTGATTTGCCGTACCACTTTAACAGCTCCTCAGGACAGTACACATAATATTGCCAGATATTGTACCCTATATCACGCATGTTGTTATCATCATCGTTTGAGTTTGGCAGTTACTTAATTCTAAATTGGCGTGCTGGAGTACAGTAGAGTCGGAGTTCCGAACCCGAGCAATAGGTCTCTTTCAAAAACGCTAACCAATCGATTGGAGGGGGAGGGGGTCGGTTTTGACGAAAGTACGGATAAATGAGTTCAACTTTTCTGCCGTCAGGATTTTACCGATGACCCTGATAATAGGAAGTTATTTTACAGGCATACTGCTGTCTGAAAAGGAGATTGTCTTCGTGATATCAAGCTGGCGATGCTGGACACCTCATGAATGGATAATAAGACGGATGCCAGCTCCTATACAATACTAGAGTCTGATATAACCATAGTCGACAGGTGGTAGCGTTCAATGTCAATCCTGCGGCTATATGGTCTTTGATCCATTGGCCGCCTGTTTAGTTGAAGTCAAAAGGTCAAGCTTTAGGATAGTTGTTTCTCTAGTGATCCATACGACATGACCTGAAGCAACAACTGTATGATACAGTAGGCACCTTTAGCACGTGGGGACTCTCCAGGGGCAGACTAGTGATACTCCACACAGTTCAGTGACTTCGAACACTGTTCACAAGTTCTCATTCTCATATTTGCCTTCCGATCCACAAGTCTCAATCACTTCACGAGCAAATGTTCACTGCAGCAGCTTTCGCGTCGGCCGCCGTTCTTTTGGCGGCCTCGATTCCGAACACGGATGCTCACGGCTACATGCTGATCCCAGAGTCGCAATTCCAGGGATCCGCCAATTCCGCTTGGATCGTGCAGATCGACCCCGTTTGGGCCAGTGACAGTTGGGATGGTAACAACGCAGGAAGCGTGGAAACGTTCAAGTCTCTCAAGTCGGCCAACAACTTTAAAGACTTGAAGACTCTCATGGACGACACGTCCGTCTACGGCGCCGACTGCGGTTTCACTGACCCGAACGGTACGCCGCAGCCCATTCCCACGGACGGCAAGGCCACTTTCTCGCGAGCTCTTGTGCACGTTGGTCCGTGTGAGATCTGGCTTGACGACACCAAGGTA
>NW_008649062.1:44849-49273 GCF_000247585.1 Phytophthora nicotianae INRA-310
AGTCGGCAGTCACCATGCCCGACGCGGTAGACACCGAGGTACTCACGACGCATGACTGGAGAGCTGTCAGAGCAGCTAACAGCGCCGCCAAGCAACCCCCCCCCCCCATGATGCGAGTAAAGTTGTGGTGGATCTGAGGCCGGGAACGCCGCCTTTCTTTTCTCCTCAAGCATGCTCTTGTTCAAGTATATGTTTGCACACTTCCGGCTCTTAATAGGAAACAGGAAAAAGAATGAATTCAGTACATATTTCAGTACAAACTAAAAGAAATATCCTTTGTAAAGCGGCTTAAACACGTCGTACCAACTTGGTAGTGTTGCGATACGGCGAGAAGTGATACAGAAAGTTCAGAGTTTGGGGCACGGTTGGTCGGAATCCCGTACTTTCCTGTGCGTTGTACGAGCACAGCGATTTTAGTCCGGACTGGTTACGTTTGGTATTACGCAAAAAAAAAAAAAAAGACCGTTGAGTCTCAACTTAAGACACCTTAAATCAAACGACTACATTTACAATCCATGCTTTGTACGCCACAAATGCTCGAGATGATTTGAATCAAGAGGCTCAAACAGTGTGGATAAAAGCCGCGGCTTTATTCGACTTTAATCGTTTTATTGGTCAATTTTGCCGATCGGCAAAATTGACTTTATTCGACTTAAGCCAATAAAGCCGCGGCTTTATTCGTCCGTTCCATCCGGTTGGAAGGGTTTACAACGGGCTGTTATCCGGACGACCACACCTTACGATTGACGCAGCAGAGCCCGCCAGCAAGGAGCCGCTGCGACGAAAGACTCGCCGCCAAGGACGTCGTGGCTTACACGTTGCTCGTCAATCTCAACGATACATGGACCCCAAAAGCTCGGATGTTTCAGTATGCCCGAGCAGACCGCGTAGGCCAAGATGACCTAGCGCAACAGCGACAGCATTGTCGAGTATAACCGATGCCTCTCGCCGTGACCACGTGCATTTTCGCAACTTACACTCCAAGCAAATGAAGGTCGTGTGCGTGCTGTCCGAGGGCGGCGACGCCGGCAAGCGCAATTCCAACATCCTGGACTGCGTCGAGAACGAGCTGGGCTTGCGCAAGTTCCTCGAGGACCGCAGCCACGAGTCCGTCGTGACGTCCGACAAGGACGGGAACGACTCGGAGTTCGCGCGCCATCTGCACGACGACGACGTGGTCATCTCGCAGCCCTTCTGGCCGGCCTACATCACTCGCGAGCGCGTTGCCAAGGCGTCCAAGCTCAAGCTGGCCATCACGGCCGGCATCGGCTCCGACCAGGTGGACCTGGTGGTGGCGTGCGACCGCAACATCACCATGACCGTGGTCACGGGCTCCAACATCGTGAGCGTGGCAGAGCACGTCGTCATGATGATCCTCTCGCTCGTGCGCAGCTACATGCCCGCGTACAAGCAGGTGGTGGACTGCAAGTATAATATCGCAGCCATCACCAACCACGCGTATGACCTGGAGAACAAGCACGTGGGCGTCGTGGCTGCCGGACGTATCGGTCTCCGCGTGCAGCTGCACTACACCGATAAGGTGGCTGCCGGCCGACGTGGAGAACGAGCTGAACGTCATGTTCCACGCGACGGTGGAGAACATGGTGAAGGAGTGCGACATGGTGTCCATCAACTATCCGCTGTACTCGGAGACCGAGAACCTGTCCGACGCGCAGCTGCTAAGCAAGATGAAGAAGGGCGCGTACATCGTCGACACGGCGCGCAGCAAGATCGTGGACAAGGACGTGCTGGTGAAGGCCGTCAAGAGCAGTCACATCCGGGGCTACTCGGGCGACGTGTGGTTCCCGCAACCTGCGCTGGCCGACTACTCTCTTTCTCTACTAGTGACTCGGTCGCTGCAACGGATCCGTCTAGTAACAAAATAAAAGAATTATGCTTGGATTGCTGCATCTAGTTCCATTGTATTGAGCTATTCTGCATACTCCGAGTACGGTCTCAAACCAAACGTTCTATCACTAGAAAAAAGCGTCTGAAGCCTAAATTTTTGTCCGCGAATTCCTGTCAGCTTCTTTTCCAGAGGGAAGTTCTTCATATTGTAGTTGGGAAATTCTGTCTTGTTGGGTTCTGGTATCGCCTCGTCGGCACCACTGAACACCATTTGGCTTACTTCCACAAAAGCGTCGTCCTCATTTGCCGGAGGTTCTTCAGTACTACCATCGTCATTGACCGTACTTTCATCACTCTCCAGCACATCAAATACCTCTTGCCAGTATTCTAGAGTCTCGGGGTCTGGTACTGCTTGGTCCAAGATGATGTGACTTTCTTCAATCTCAGTGAGCGTTACATCAGGAGGAGCCGCACAATTGCCAGCAAACTTTCTCTCAGTGGGCTCTATGATACGCTTGAGGTGAGAACGTTGTGCCCGGCCATTTTCAGCAGCATCAATTTGCCGAACAGCTTTACGAACAAGTGAAAACTTCCGAGATTTCTCAGGGCTCAGTCTGTTCTTGACTGCAGTATGAATAGCGGAAAGCTCACTAAAGTAGCGCTCGCAAGTTGCAGTGTTTACAGCAATTGACAAAATGACTGCGGCCAGTTTAGGTAGTTTGGTGCCGAAGCTAATGTCTGCTGCGCATGCCCAAAAGCCACCAACATCACCAGTGAAACGACATAAACTCGGGTTTTCAAAGAATATCCCATGCTTCCAACGGTGCATCTCGTCAGCCAAGTTTTCAACATCATCTGTACCAAAGTATTTGCGGTAATAGTAAATACCGTATCCACATATTCTTTCGTAAAGGCGAAAACGCGGTGACGAATCCATAATTGCTCGAGCCAGGCAGACGTGTCGAGGATGCAGGAAAACTGCCAACAACATTAATGGCTGTTCGCACTGCTTCCATCTACCTTCCAAAATTGATACCAGTTCCAGGTTGTCCAAATTTCCCACAAAGCCTCGATAAATGTCTCGGTAGGATGCTACTACATCTGCCAGAGTATTTTCATCACGTTGCAGTTTGAAAGATGCATTCGAAAGCGGGCGGATTACTTCTTCAGCCGACGCTAACCTACTCCAAAACGTTGGATCCTTGAGAGTCTTAAGCGACTCCGGAAACTCTGGATCCGACTCATACTCGTCTGCAAACTGCTCTAAAGCAGTTTTCATGCGCAGCAGGGATGCAAAACATCCTTGCATGCTGTTCCATCGGGTTTCGCATAGGTTGATAAAGCCAAGGGTTTTTCCATACACCGTTGTAACAGAAGATTTCGCACGAGGAAGCCATTTCGATGACGATTGGTTCAAGGTTACCGTAATCTGTGAAGCCAACTTGGTAACCTTTTGGTACGACGAATTCAGCACAGCTTTAACCAAATTATTGCAGTCGTGGGCAAAGCAATGGATGAACGCAAGATTGGGCCAACGGAGTGCCAAAATCCGTCTGGCACGGTCGCACTGGCCAGCGTTGTCCGTGACAACACCTCCAATATTCCATCCTTTTGTTTCTATGTCCTTCATTGTTTTTTCCATTTGTTCGGCGATCGCAAGCCCGTCATGTCTTGACCCCGTAGGAAATAATCCATAGCTCGAAATAATTCCATACAATCCCAGTTGACACCCCAATAAGTGAGTCTTAGAAGTATTCATCCATACATCCGAGAGAAAATTCACGCGACCTTTAGTGTACCGTTGTCGATTTCGCAGTGCTTGAAATTGCTCTTCTTCATTCACAGTACTGTACTGATTCAAAATGCGGTTTCCAAGGTCAAACCGATTCGGAAGAGCTTTTTCACATGCTCGATTGAGAAAAACGAAGAGACGACGCGTTGACTTTTTCTCAATGAATCGATCTGTCAAATTGTTGTCCGCCTGAAATTGTACCAACAAGCGCTCAAATTCAGCTTGATCTTCTTCATTAAAGACACTAGCGTAGTAGTCTCGCATGCGCCGTTGCCGCTTGTCTGATCCGGTCGACGAAACAGTGTCGTGCCCTCTGTCGAAACTGGAGTTTGTGGACACCGACAAACTTCGCGATGCAACAGGGGCAGCTGAGTAGGCGGAGGAAGCTTGCTGAAGCTGGAAAAGGCTCGGAAGAGTTGGTTGCTCTGGAGGAGGGGGTCTACTTTTCCCCGAGGCAAGGGCTTCTTTATAGAATTTGCACTTTTTCAGGTGACTGGGGTAATTGCTTGAGCGTGCTGCAACGAATGTCGGTACTGCAGGTCGATCGACTCTGCGTGTGTCATTGTACGCTGCACGGCAGTGAATGCACACGAGGAGACGCCTTTCACCCGACCCCGTCATACCGGTTTCTGCAAACTGCTGTCTGTAGTAACCTTGAGGGCGTCCACGCGAGACCTGCGTCGCAGGCAGCGACGCCATACTAGCTTCTTCCGCAAGATTGCTTGTGGCCTGTGAAACGTTTGAAAGTATACAGCATGTTTGTAAAGTATACTGGTAATTATCC
>NW_008649062.1:50673-52954 GCF_000247585.1 Phytophthora nicotianae INRA-310
AAGTCGGTGTTCCCTGTGGATTACTCGTCGTGCGACAACGGCGGATGCAAGGAGATGCGTTTCTACTGGTTGGCGTTCCAGGGTGTGGACAGCAAGACCGTGTGGCAGTCGTACAGTAAGTTCTCATTGATGATAACCTACTTGCCTACATGGTAACTAACGTTTTTTTTCTTTTTTTTGTGAAATTGCAGAGGACTGCATTCCTCTTGAAGGATCAGGTGGTTCCTCGACGACTACGACTTCCCAGACATCGCAGACGTCGTCGACTACTGGTGCCGAGTCGGATACTCCGTCCAGCGATAACTCTAACACCCCATCCAGCGATAACTCCAACACCCCATCCAGTGGTGACTCGAACACTCCATCCAGCGGAGATTCCAACACGCCTTCCAGCGGTGACTCTAACAGTCCGTCGAGTGAGAACTCCAGTACTCCATCCGGTGGTGAATCGCAGAACTCGTGGACTGGTAACACTGCAACACCAGCCCCGGAGTCGGCATCCTCGCAGTCTGGCACGACGCAGACGTCTACTTGGACATCTAGCTGGAACACGTGGAACCAGGCTCCCACCACTCAGGGCGATACTCCGACGACAACCACGGCCCCGTCGTTCAGCTTCCGCCACTAGATGTTTTATATCTCTGTCAGTGTAAGTGAGACTATAGCAGTTTTCCAGTCGTCATGTACAAGTCAATGAAAAAAATGAATGTTTAGTTTTTTTGTTTGTTTGTTTTACCATTTCTAAAATATAGTTTTAAAAAAACATTGTGGGACGTTTACTTCATACCACTACCATTAAAAACGATTTTGTGCCGATGCACTGATCAAAAATGCCTTCACAAGGCGTGAAGGGTAATACCAGGCTCATTTGCCTGTACCTACCGCGGGACTATTTCATCGTTTGGTCCTGAAACGATAACCAGTCGAGGTCTAGCAGAATTGCCATTCTCGAACGTCTCCGGAAAGTGTGAGAACAGGAACAGCACCATATCAAACTGGTTCGGTGGATGGATCGTCATTGTTTTTGGTACGTCAAACTGGAAGTGCTTTCTTAGCCAGCAGGCAACTCGCACGTGACTGTGCTCGATGGCGTTCTCGAAGGCGTTAGCTGTACAACCCTTGCTAGAGTTCTTACGCAGCCACTTGAGCACGTCAAGATGGCCATTCCTTGCTGCAAGATCCATTGCCAGCGTCGAGCACCCTACTCTCGTGTTGAAGGTAAGCCATTGAACCACATCAAGGTGGCCATTTGATGCAGCTACGTCCATGGCGCTCTTTGTGCATCCTTCCGATCTGTTAGCGTGTAGCCATTTAACAACCTCAAGCTGTCCATTCGCTGCAGCGTCGTCCATAGCGTTACTTGAACAAGTTTTGGGGCGAATCAGCTGTAGCCATTGCACAATATCGAAGTGGCCATTTGAGGCAGCTACATCCAGCGTATAGCACGATCGAGACCACCATTCACTGGTTTCTACTGATCGAGCGAGAGGCTACTTACCAACCGATGAATCCAAGCCATGAAGTAGCTTTAGGATCTCCAGTCTTCCGTTCCTCGCAGCTTCTTCAATAACACGTTCACCCTCCCATAATTCGGTGTATAAATGATGTTCCAGCAGCCACTTAACCGCATTCAACTGACCCTTCCGAACCGCTCTAAGCAGCGAATCTGGGTACTGATCATCTGCCCCTTGATCGAAAAGGTACTGCATCACATCGACATGTCCTTCTTCTGCTGCGATGCAGAGGAAATGGTCGTGTTCTACGTCTTCTCTGTTGCCCCTACAGATCTCTCGACCGTAATGATGTTCTATTAACCATCGAACTATCACCAAGTCTCCACGTGCACACGCAGCCTTAATAGCTGGATACCAATAACTCTTCCAGTTCACATCCCCATCTCTCCGAGGTCGAGGAGGTGAGTAGAGCTGGAAAACACGCTGCATGAGGTCCAGTCTCCCGTGAGGCACCAAGAGTTCGACTGTTTCAGCCGCTCCAGCTTCATCGAAGCGTAAAATTCCCGCTTCAATCACCATTTTCAGTACGTCCAAGTGTGGACAACCAACAGCAAACCCCAATAATTTCCTCCCCCTTGGTAGGAATACCTCGGCCAGTTCGAAGTTCCCGGCAGTCAAAGCCCACTGAATCATCAGCATAATGTCCTCACCACTGTATGAATGAGGCGAATACTGATAAATCCACTTGGCTGCTTCGAAATTGTTGCCTCTCATAGCAAAGGCGATACATCGGCCTCCCCAATACACCACATTCCCGGGTCCTTTCC
>NW_008649062.1:56324-57859 GCF_000247585.1 Phytophthora nicotianae INRA-310
CATTCGCAGTCCACACGCCTCGACACCAGTGCGGCTTGGCCACCTCCGACGTCGGCCATGTCAGCAATCCGCGGCAGAACACCCGGATCCGAGAACTACTCGAAGGAGGATGTACACATCCTTCTCAACGAGATTGAAAATATTCAACCATCAGGAGCAAAAAATAATGAGTGGGATGCTGTCTTGGGAAACTATCAAATCTATGCTGAGCGTGAGAGTCGCGTGCTCCGCGACGTTACTTCGATAAAGAAGAAGCTTCAGTCCCTACTGAACTCCACTAAGCCAACTGGAAAGCCCAGTTGTCCAGACAGCGTACGAAGAGCACGCCAAATTCAGCGTGTGCTTGAAGAACGAGTGGGACACGAAGCAAACCTGGACGATGGCGAAGACAGCGAGGATAACGGCCCAGCGCCTGGTGGACACAGATAACTTCGGGAATGACGACGACGACGAAGAAGCACGCGGACCGAGTAGCAGCGAGAGCGAGCATAACACAAGCGACAAAGAGGTTTCGAACACATTCTGGTTCTCGCTAAGCCCGACTCCCCAGTCCACGTCTCCGGCACAATTTTTTCCGACGGTTGTGGTGTGCCTGTGTCTCGTAGACGGTCGAATACCGCCAGACTACCTGCAATTGAAGATGTAAAGCGATATCAGCGCCAGAATGCGACTCCAGTCGAGAGCATTCCAATGGCGTCCCTGCTGAACGACCGCCAGTTTGAGCAGGAGCAAACCGAAGGTCGCAGCCTTCAAACATATCGGTTTCCTATGCCAAAGCAAGGCGGAGACCACGAGCGTCCTGTTGAGACCTGCCACAAGCCAACCCAGCGCGTGGCCGTCGCCA
This sequence comes from Phytophthora nicotianae INRA-310, assembly GCF_000247585.1. Taxonomy (NCBI): domain Eukaryota; phylum Oomycota; class Peronosporomycetes; order Peronosporales; family Peronosporaceae; genus Phytophthora; species Phytophthora nicotianae. Next base: position 57,169 of record NW_008649062.1, read on the forward strand.
ATGTGATGAGCGAGACCAGTTACCGGTCTCTCCAGCTCGATCTAATGCCGGATATCGAGGTCAGTTGGCTCGCACAATCCACGCTCAGGATGCTCGCTCAAGTACCGCATCAGTGCCCGCAAGTGAATCAAGTTGTGGAGCCCAAGTTGCCAAATCTCGCCAACGCCAGCGTACTTCATCTAGTGTATCTCGAACTACTACGAGTCGAGCTACGACTCGTGAGCGAGATGAGGTCTCGGAGCCACCATCGAAGCGCGTCAGAAGTTCTACCAACAATAACAGCAACGGATTGGCTGCCTCGAAGAGAACCGGAGCTAGTAGTCGTGGTAGAACTATGGCCGACGCTGTTATCAGCGAGCTCGAAGATCAATCGTCAAGCGAGTGCAGCAGAAAAACTACTCCTGATTCAGCTGGACACACTCAAAGAGAAGGCGCACATCGATCGACACGACGTAGACAAGCTCAACGACAAACTGGGGCGCTTGAAAAAGCAAGTGCGCCCGCCTGGATGAGAAGCTCGAAGAAGAACGCGAGAAGAACAAAAACCTGGAGCTTTCGCACACGCGGCTTCACTCAGAGCTAATTGTCACTCGTGGTACAATGCGCGGGGGCTGGGACGAGAGTACTAGTGGATTTTCGTGCTGAAAACTGCGTTTGCATCAAGAACACATTGCATTAGGATACGCAAGCA
>NW_008649062.1:61004-62641 GCF_000247585.1 Phytophthora nicotianae INRA-310
TGAGGTGGTGCCACATGCATGAGTCTTTCTACCAACGCTGTGCCGTAACTGATCCCATACACGATGGTACTCGCTCCGTTCGAGTGCTCAGTAATAAATGTGGAAATATCCGTGGCAGCACTCGTCATCGAGAAAGATGCGAGATCACCATACTCGTTTTCCAGCGCGTTGGCACACGAGCCTACTTCTGAGATGCCAATCGCGTCTCCCCATGGGGAGCCGAAAGTTGTCACCTGAGCTGCGAGACAATCCAACAGAGTGCTTCGTCCGGTCCCACGATGGTCCATCGTGTACACGTTGACATTACCTTCCAACATCGAGTGTAGCTTCACCATATCTCGTTCCACTACCGTCAAAATAGGGTGAAATTAGAGCAGTAGCGATAACTGAAGAAAATGAATCAAACTTACTACGCGTCGATGCCAATCCGGGACCACCCTCAAGCATCCACACATTTGAGGCGTTTTTGGGGTCACCATTGGTTGCTGGTATGCGCTTAACAAAGATGGTAATTGTTGGGGTCGCAAATTCAGGAGTCTCGCAGATACCAGGGTAGCACAGCGGGGCAGCAAATGTAGCACATTCCGCATCCAGACCGTCTGAGCTTCTAGAATCTGAGAAGGTATAGTTGGAACAGGGATACCAACCATTCAATCGGTACGTTTGTGAAGTAGCAGTCGACATCCCCAAAGTGCAAATAGTTGTCACCGCAATTGCGGCACAGCTGGCAAGATGCATTGGCACTTGTGGAAAGTTGAAAAATGACGGTTGTAGTTTTCTGATCTCCTCTCACCGACTCGTGTCAAACCGCGATGAAGCATCGAAGAGTCTTCGCCGACTCAAGTTTGTTGACGGTAAGATCCTCAGTTGAGCATTTGTCCCATCAGCATTTTGCCCACTTTTGAGCTATATAGGGTATTGGTGTGTCATTTTAGGATATGTTGATTGTGGCCTGACTTCATTTACTAACAAAGAAATTCTCTGTAATTTATTTCAAGGAGGGATTATTTTGTGGATTCATGAAGGCCCGTCTAAAACGATTTAAAATAAAGTTCTGCACACAAATTTCATTTGATACGTCGAACTATAAACTCCTGAAGCTTAATGCCTGAATAAAATCGATTGACTGTCTGAATGTTGCCTGTGTTCCGCCTTGAGTATTACAGTAATAGCATCGAAGGTGTGCCAGCCTAGAGTTGGTTTTCTGTTGGTATACAGGATAAAACGCGCATTATGTAGGAAATCACGTTGAAGCATCGAAGATTGTCGGACTCACTGGCATAATCTGTTGACGGTAAGATCATCAGCTGAACACTTGTCCCATCAGCATCTCGCCGGCTTTATAGCTGCCGCCTCTTCTAAATGTGAAAAGTTCTCAAAAGCTTATTTTACGGGAGAGCCTTGTTGCTTGCGGCCAGACGCATCCTTCACTGCCGAAGAAATGACTGGTAATGGTTTATGTGCTACAATTAAACAGTTGTTGGACTCAAAAATTGTTGGGGCAAGGCTCATAATTTATATAGTTTTCTTTTGCTCTAAATTCTAGAGAGAAACAGTTAATATTCCGTGACAGGCTATTTCGTTGAATTCGATAAAAGATTTACTGGTTGAATATAAGTATGATGCGCCTTTTTTTT
>NW_008649062.1:65516-67236 GCF_000247585.1 Phytophthora nicotianae INRA-310
AGGTGTTGACGTCTGCTTGAATGTTGAGGTAGAATGCGGATGATTGTACCAGTTGACTGAGGCTGCGTCTTCTGCTTCTGCAAAAACATAGCCATGCTTACGCAACTAACTCCAGTTCTCACACGCTGTCACGGATGAATGATGAAAATTTCTATGATATTTTGGGCATATACGAGAAGTAAAGTGCTACAGTCTATTTCAGTATCAAAAATAATACTTCGAAGTGCATACTTTCAAGTGTAACTGCCTGCTACAAATTATACCAAAACCGAATCTGTCTCTGCTGCGAGAGAGGCCCCGGATACTTCTCTTCTAGCCAGGATTCGACAAGAGCATCTGTACTCTTGTGGTATTCGCTAGTGAGGTCACTTTTCGTGCCGCGTGCGAATTCAGGAGTGAAAACCTCTGGATAGTTCTCTTGTAGGAACAATAAACTTCAAATATGCCGGAAGAAGTGTAAACCCACATGCGGTTCTCTTTCTGGGGAATGTGTGGATAATGAAAGCGAAGAAAGTAAGCAACTAGCAGATACGCTCCCATGCTCGACTCTTCGAATCGTGTAACCTTAGGATTTAGTGGCATGTAGCCACTCCAAGTATTTGTGTGCAGCAGCAGCGTCGATGGCTCCAGTTGTGCATCCAGCGTTCGTGTTCAAATGTAGCCATTTGATCATTTCCAAGTGGTCATTGCGAGCAGCGTTGTCCATTGCTTTTCATGAGCAATACGCAGATCGCGTAACATGTAGCCACTTCACTACTTCCAAATGGCCAATTCCAGCCACTCCCTCAATGCTTCACTAGAGCGTGCCCACCAATCGATAATCTGCTCCGTCTTCCTTCGTTTCGATCCTTTTTTTTACCAGTAACATGGCTGGTTGAGCTAAAGTCATGGAATTACTTCAAAATCGAGCTTTCGCTGCCTCGACTATCACAGAGTCGGCTGAAAAGTACTCGCGTATTCGCACGGATGCTCAAGTAGCCATTTGATACAGTTCAAATGAACGGAACGGGCTGGGGGAGGCCACGCAATTCTGGAAGCAGTGAGAAAAGAACACCATGATATGGCTAAATGGCTGTACTCCGCATCTATGCGATGCTGACGAGAAAAATAGTATTTTGTGAAGTAGCAGCCAAAGTCAGCAACTTCGACCTGGTCAGACTACTACTGCCTCTTGACAAGAGTATCGCGGAATACGTTTGTCATTGGGTGAAACTTGAGGTGGTCGAGCAGTTGTTACAGAGTACAGATATGCTCAAAAAAAGCACCAGGATTTTGCAGCCAGTATTATCTCCAAGGCTGCATACAAGGGGGATTTGGATCTGATTCAGCGGATTTCGAAGCTACACCATAGAAAAAAGAAAAAGGAGGATTGGATGGAACGCTGGGGGTGGGCTATGAGCAGAGCGTGTAGCCGTAGTGACCTCGCAATGCTTAAGTGGCTGGCAGCAGGCCCTGTGGTATGTGAAGGCTTAAAGAAGGGATTACTATATGGGAATCTACTCAGTGATGCTGCGGGAGGAGGGAGTATGGAGGTCTTGGAATACGTCTGCAATCTCAGCCTCACTGATAACAGTGGAGAGGCTCTTGTAGATCTCGCGAAGCGTCCGGGACCTTCCAGCCCTCTGGCATCAGTGGTACGCTGTCGTTTGTAGGTTTCCATCCACTTCCACTTGTTTCACTTCATGTGGATATGTACGTCCTTGATCATGTTCACATAGAA
>NW_008649062.1:68581-71604 GCF_000247585.1 Phytophthora nicotianae INRA-310
CAGCGTAAGCATAGCCCTAGGAGCGACTACACCAACCTGGTGCCGCATGTCCGAGTGGCACATCCCCATTTTGAGCGAGAAATGCTAATGCAACCGCAGCAGCGACTGGCACTCTCGTGACCTGGGTGAGTCAGAAAGCTTCCAACCGCTACGCATGGATGAAGTGAATCGTCATGGACAATCTGCCGCTCTCATTCTGCGAGTCCGTGGAGACACGAAGGTAAGTACTAACAATGAGCATGCTTTTATTTCTATTCAAAATTTGATCTGACCAATATGTCATACTATTTTTGGTAGGTACACTACTCCTGTGTCTGTGAACACTCTGGTCTCCAGCATTGAAAGCGTGACCAAGGCAGTGGAGAAGGCAATCGGTGAAGAGATGCCTGACGAATTTGGCCTGATGCTGGACGACTGGAGCCAAGACACGGAGCAGTTCTTGGCTATTTACGGATGCTACGACTCGCCTGGCGGCCCTCGGTACCCTCTGCTGTCTATGGCTCCTGTTATGGACGAGCCTGACGATCACTTGAATGCCGAAGAGCGCATGAGAGCAATTGTGCGGTTCTTGCCATTTTTTGGTAAGACTATTAACGGCTGCAAGTTTCTCGTTGGTGATAACTGCGCAGTCAACAAACGGCTTGCAAACCTGATGAATGTGCCGCTAGTTGGCTGCGCAAGGCATCGTCTGAGTCTCGCTGTTCGAGAGTTTCTTGTTCCTTTTGAAACTGCGCTTGATCAAGTTCAGCAGCTTATGCGGAAGCATCGTACAAAACCAAGCTGCAAAATGAGGTATACAAAATCTGTGATTTGTGATTTGATAATTGGGATTTGGATTAACCTAAATTTGTGCGAATCTATTTTTTTATTAGGATGAAGACACCCTTGATGCCAATTCTGAGCCAGGATACACGCTGGTCCTCAACGTTCTCCATGCTTGAACGCTACATTCGCCTGCGTGAATTCCTTTCTGCTAACGATGACGACATGATGGATCTGCTACCGTCAAGAGCAGTTCATCGTAAGCTGTAGGATCTCTTGTCGAAGTTGCGGTGCATCGAATCGATTTCCAAGAAATTACAGGGGGATGAGTTAACCCTGCTCGATGCACGCGATTTGTTTGACGGCCTGTTGGAATTGAGGCCCTCAATGACCACCTATCTTTGTAAGTGCTTTCTATAAACTATTGTGACGGAGAGATACTAATATCTTGCGTTTTGACGACAGCGCCTGATGCCGAAATTGTGCACTCGCCTGCGTTTGAAGCAGCGGTTGTCAAGATGTTGGTAGGCGATGCGGGCTTGTTGACGAACGAAGAGGCCAGAGCTTTGGAACCATTCCGTGTACCAGCGGAGGCTTTGAGCACCGCGGAAGTGACGAGTTCTACCGCAAAGGAAGGGTTTGCTGATCAAATCCTAAATCGACGCAAAATTGTTGCCAATCCATCGACCTACAATCTCCTATCAGTTATCCCACCTACGTCGAATCGAGTAGAGAGGTTTTTTCAGTATCGCTCGTGCCGTGGTTCGACACGAGCGACACAGGTTGTCGCCTATGACTCTCGAAATGATTCTCTTTCTGAAGGTTAGTGGAGGCTTCTGGGATGTGGCGACAGTGGATGCGTGTCTAGAGAAGTAGAAGGCTAGCACACTTGGCATGCAAAAATTTACTGTCTGCCTCACCACAATTGCAATTATTTATTTCCTTGCTCTGGTCTCATTTGACCCGATATGTATTTCACCGCACGGCAAGCAGTTGTATTATATTGTATTTTGAGTATCCCTGCCCACAGGCACGACGCATCCTTTAAAATGCTAAAAAAAAAAAAACCATTGCACTATTTTCAGGCTATTGCGTTCAGCGGCAACTTCCAATCCAAGCGCGAATTCGGAGCGGTAGTAGTGACTATCTGAGCGAAGATACTTGGTGAGCTTCCACCAGGAGTCCTGTCGGTTGAAGACACGCAACTGGATGCCAGATCCAGTCGAGTAGCTAGAGGGAGCCTGTCTTGCATTGTGGAAAGGGAGATTGCGGTCGGGGCCGAGATAACTGGAGATTGTAGCAGCGAAGAGATCGAGGGTGTAGCTGTTCGCCTGGTGGCGCAGTACGATGGACACACACACAGCAGCGATGGGCGAACCATGTTGCCGTTGGTCGAGTACTTTAAGGAATGACGGGGCAAGATCGTCAATGACCTAGATTGGCTGTGTTTTCGATGGGGTACTCGAATTCAGTAACCTTCTGGCTTCTACGTGTTCTTCTTTGTCGAGCAGAGGGATGCTGAACGAAATGCGTTGTCCATCACGAAAAATCTGGCGAAATTGGAGATCGTTGTTGACGATTGTTTCATACCTCATGATTTTGGAGAGACTCGCCATTGTCCAGTAGTGTGCAAAGTATCTCTTAGGCTCACAGTAGCATTGAGCGAACTGGTATCGCCCCCAAAGAATTTGTTGGTCGCTATACACGTTATACATCAATTCATATCCGTACGAGGGACTAGATTCCATAATGCCGCACGAGACTAGAAGCGATAGAATTAAAATTCTAATTCTTAAAAATTAAAGCAGCACACTTGGTTTAGTATGATTCGGCATAAAAACAGAGGGAAGAAGCAGGTTTCCAAACCTACTCTATTTTATCGCACTTCTCGATACGAGAAGTGCTGGCTGTTGTGCTGAATTGGATTGAGACTGCTTCAACACGCCGGGATCAGGAGGTTCGCTTCGATTTAGCGTACGCTATCGTGCATAAGTACATAATTCATGGTGTCTACACTGTCGTCCGGGCGCTGAGTGATGACATTTACCTCCTTAAATCTGTTTCGCAAGACTTTATCCGTATTTTGATCAAGCCCCCTGCGCCATTGATGGCACACACTTCGAGGTTGTGGTGTCCAGCGACGATGCAAAGCGCTTTCGAAATCATAAGGGCTTCGTGCCGACAAACATTTGGCTCGTTTTGCGGCAAAAACAGTTTGGTACGTCACCAGCGACAGTCTATTGTCGACGTTCGCTGCATTC
>NW_008649062.1:72609-88223 GCF_000247585.1 Phytophthora nicotianae INRA-310
CCGATATCGCTGCATATACCCTCTGTGTTGCTGTTTTAATGTCTTTACCATTGTTTCGCTTCCCGAGTCGAACGGAGTTGTATCGTTTCCCTCTAATACTGGCATGTTGATGTCTAAGCTTTCTGTCGAGGATCTGGAATGCGTTCGTGGGGAAATTCTGTCTAACGAGGTGACATCGAGTGGCGCGTTGCGTTTTGAGAACACATGAGTGGTATCGTCTTCTTCGTAGATTTTGGGCGTTTGAGCATAGTGAGATGTAAACTTGATCCTCTGCACCACTTGCCCGATGACATCGTCGCGATAGTGCGACCGATTCGGCAGACTCAATGACTTGTTATCCATGTGTCTCGTATCGCTTGAGTGAGCCCAATTCGTCAGATTAAGCAATGACTTTGCGTGTGGAGGATCATTTTGTGATTGTGATGCGTCACGTAATCAGTGTAGTCTACCATTGGTTAGCTACAATAAATACGGGTAATTTACCCGTATCGCCCCGAGTAAATAACGTCGAGGTGCGACGTCAACACTTACCCCTACCGTGCGACGTCAAGTGTTGACGTCACAATGAAAATTTCCAGTGGCAGATCGATAGATCGCAGCAATTTAAAAAAAATCTGGATAATACGAGACGATTAAGTGGCTGTGTGACCATCGTGGAGAGGAGTGCTCATTCGACGTTTTGGAAGGGGCTCTGAATCTGGGTACTTGGGAGTTACTTGCTGGCTGCAAACTGGTTTTCTAGAGTTTACATGTTTATCCGCGTAGACTTCTTACCAACTTTTACAGATGCGAGCACTCCTCTATTTGTAGGACACCCACCTTGTGACCCCAGTGCTAGACAAGCATATCATACAGTGTTAGGCAAGCATATCATACAGTGGCCGCATGACGATTACGAACCGATGTTAGAGTGGTTAAGGGTAAGATTTTCAGACCTAACAAAGCGGTGGTAATACCGAAAAATGAATTTGTCAGTTAGAATGAACGGGATTCCGAACCCGAGAAGAAGCTATTGGTCGACAAACCGTACCATGATCCCGAAAAAAAAAACAAGCTTATTTTAAAGCCAGCATCAATGATTTGGATGGTGTGCGTCTAGCCATTCTACTACATTGCTATTCGCTCCATTAGCACTCAACAGAAATCGTCGAATTCTTGCACAAAACCATATCGTGAACACGTGTGGGTAGTGTACATAGAGGAAGAGAAGAATCTCTAGCATACGCCCTGGGCAAATTGCTTTGCCTACCATTGCCGGGTGGTGCTCAGTATAATGAGTTCTTAACCAACACGCAACATGCAGATGCCCATTGCTAATCGCCATTTCGATTGCTTTGAATGTACAGCCCTCCGAGCGATTCTTATGTAGCCACTTGACTGTCTCCACGAAACCTTCTTGGGCTGCAGAATCCATCGCTTCAGTTGTGCATCCCTCGGATCGGTTAGTGTGAAGCCATTGAACAATCTCCAGATAGCCATTTTTTGCAGCATTGTTCATGGCAAATGTAGTGCAGCCTTCGGACCGATTCGCGTGTAACCATTGCACTACGTCCAGATGCCCTTGTGCTGCTGCGAAATCCATTGCCTTGGGCGAGCAACGAATTATTTCCATAGCATCCGTTTTCCGTGAGATTAATGCACACGGCGAACTTGTGTTATGGAAGAACTGCAGGATGTCCAAATGACCATATTTTGCGGCTTCATCCATCAAATTATGATCATCTAGTTTCGTGAGGTCTGTGGCATGAGGAAGCAGCCATTTCACAGCGTCCAAGTAGCCACTGTGAACTGCTCTTACTAGCGCGTCCTCATATCCGTCAGCAAACCCTTTATCGCGTAGATATTGCAGAATGCAAAGATTTCCTCTTGATGCCGCCACGTCAACAAAGCCCAGTGATCCATCGCGTTTTTCTCGTACATCTTGTCCAAATTGATGCTCCACCAACCACTGAATCATTGGAAAGTCCTCCCTTTGAATGGTCCCATACATTGCTAGCTTCCAGCAGTGCAGATATGGCTCGTTGTCCGCTGGGGGAGGACTGTGAAGATGGTCAAGTTGCTTCAAGAGATCCAGACGTCCAGCTTTAGTAAGGCTATACACTGCAAGTGCAGCATCGGTTTGATTCAGCTGTATCCCGCTATTTAGCTTCATCTCAACCACGTCAGGATGGAAACAGTTCTCAGCATAGTCGAAGATGCTTCTGTCTGCTGGTAAAAGAGACTTAGCAAACTCCACAGCGCCAGCCTCTAGAGCGGCGTGAACGATGGCCTTTATCTCGTTGTCGTTGTGCTCGTGAGGGCTATTGTCATCCAACCACCGTGCAACATCCAAGTGGCCATTTTCAATAGCGCGAAGCATACTACGACCACCCCAACACATACAATTACCAGGTCCACTCCAATGTGATGGCAACTCAGGTATACTATAGTACAGTTCACTCTCGTTATCAACTGGCACACGATGATGTCTGTATTCACGCCCAGCATCGCGCTCCAGCATATACTGCAGAACCTGGAGGTGGCCTTTTCCAGCTACTAGCTCCACAATATTCCCAGTCGCAATGCACCCCTTAAAGTGTTTGAAAACCCAGTCCAGTGTCGCCAAATTGGCGTGAGTAGCAGCAGCTTCCAGCGTCTTGGAGAACTGCCATCGATAGTAGTGAACATCGGAGCGCAGGAAGTTGGCGAGAGACCAACTTGATGGTCTTTCAGCGATGGATATGCAGCTCGCCTCCCACATCCAGTCCAATAGAGAAATCGAGCCTACCTTGCATGCCTCGCTTAGAGAAAGATGAGCTGACGGCCCCAAAAAACTGGAGATTTCACGCCCCAGAACGGTGGGGGCGGCGATAAAGGGCTGATACCGCAGCACAAACACCACGACTTGTAGCTGCATGGCGATCTTCCAGCGACAGTGCAATTTTGAGCAGACTGATGATCATTGAAGTGTATTGACCAATGGTATGGAGCTTTATATTTGCTATTTGATCGTATGGATTTGTACTGTCGTATAAATAGCGGCAACGTTTAGGTTAAGCAAACCAAGACCGTACTTTTACAGGATCATTTCTATAGTACCTTCTTTTCTACTTGACTTTCCTAGTAGACAACCTCATTAACTTTGATGATCGTATTCGACTTCATTCATTGACTCGGGATGTCGGTGGTTGCAGTGCTGGGTTCTCTTTTGGACTTGGTCTCCCCCATTGATGAACGTCCGCTGTCGCTATTCCAAGGCAGCGTGAGTGAGTGGAGTGATATGAGAAGTTAGTGATCACAATCTTCTTTTTATTTTTTTTTATCATTCTCTAAATTTACAAAGTCTCGCCACCTATCTGGTCATTACTCTTAGGAAGTCTACACTGAAGAATCTATAAGATAATAGTAAAAGTGTCGCGCGGAGCATCTTACTATGTGGCAGAACGCTTGCCATAAGTCTTCGGATGTAGCGGTCCAGGGTGCATTGTTGTACCGCCTTCTTGTGAAGGCGATGTTTCGACTGATTTGCACTAAGCTGACGTGTACACTACGATAGTCACCGCAAATTTTCTCTCTCTTGTGTTCCTAAGCTTCACTTCATTTTATGAATGTCTTATCGGTACGATGTCAGTGCTGCTTCTACGGTGCTTCAGCGCGTGCGCTCTCGCTTGATTATGAATGATTCAGTTTTGACGCGCTCATTGCTATGCTGGTCGATTGTTCGCACTTCGATTTCATAAGTTCCACATGAAATCTGACTTTGACCTTTGTTTTCGAATAACAACAAATGTTCATCACCTCAGTCGCGATGACGAGTCATGATCCTACGACGAAAACAAAAGGTTACGTCTAAACAATCTCCTAGCAGACACTGTGACCAGCGCAATACTCCGCGATCGATTGCTCTCACTCCGTAGTTGCCACTACTTCGTCGTGTTGGGCACGAACTTACCGACACGCCTTAAACCCCACTTGTAATCAGATAAAATCGCTAATACTCCAGCATCCCGGAGTGCATCAACGCTTAGCCACATTACAGGACCACGCAACTTGATGATCTCGCTCGATCTTCTACTCTCGCTGGGAGAGATACAGCCGTTACCGTCGCTTCACAAGCTCAAAGTATCATCTAGTGAGAGAATTTGCGGTTCAACGAGTGCCGAGCAGTGCCTAGAAGCATCTTCGGTTTTCGCGTTCAGCAAGGGCTTCGTCGGTGTGTACAACAACAATATCTCCGTGCATCAGGAGTGGCTTGCCTCGACCATCGGGCTCCTGTGAACCAGATCAACACCAAACCTTCTCAAGGCAACGGGCGCCTAAACGTACCGGCGTGGAGCCACAGCCGCGACTCGATTCAAAAAGCCCACCACCGGAATGTGCAACTGCTCCAGCATCAGCCCGTGTTAGAGTGTGGTTTGCACGAACTTGCCTGCTCGAGGAAGACCCCGTTGGACATCGGACTGCCACCACAGCGGCCTCGCGATACAGAAGTTGGAGCGCAGAGGAGCTTTTGACACGCTTGCCTTGAAGCTGACGTCAGCGGTTCTGGAACAATCGATTGGGACCGCGAAGGTCGTGCGAAGGTGAATGATCTTCCACTATTTACCTTATCAACTCAAAGTCTTGCAAATTCAACCAGTAGAAAACTACAAAATTACATGTAGACACATACTTTTCCTAAATTACATCTGCATGTCGTCGGAAGGTCGCTTCAACAAGGACCGCACATCTAATACTTCCGGCACCTTCGGTGGAGGCGATCAATTCGCATTTCGCCCGCAATTCCACACATCGATAATATGGTGCGTAGTTGCTACCTCGATACGGCAAACCTCCTGCTTCCGTCGTCCTATACGGCCTCTTTGCCAATGCATCACACCTCCACTGACCACGGTATGTTTTCTGTTGACTGTGAATAACACAGAGCTCTCTCCGTAAGTTGGTCCCCTTTGGCAACCGCGTGCTGGTCAAGCGCTTCGAGGCCGTGGCTAAGACTGCCAGCGGCATCTACCTGCCGGACGCCGAGAGCAAGCAGCAGAACGAGGGCGAGGTCGTGGCTGTTGGCCCTGGAGCCCGTGCCCCCGATGGAACGCTCATCCCTGCCCAGAGCGCTGTGGGCGACAAGGTGCTGCTGCCCGAGTACGGTGGCAGCTCCGTGAAGCTTGGCGACAAGGAGCTCTTTCTGTTCCGCGACGAGGACATCCTCGGCAAGCTCGAGTAGATTTCTTCCCCCAAGTTAGACGGCTATTTGAGGGTATTTCACCAGCCAAGACCCGCGTCAGCGTTATTTGAGTCACTTGTGACGCTAATGAGGCATCCTCCGATCCTCTTGAGGACATGAGGTATGCGGGATAATAAAGTATGTTAGCCCGGTTTAACCTGAGTACGTGCATTATGAAGTATGCTGTATCTAACCTGTCAAAGACAGAGGCTGGATAGTGGGGTGTACACTGCCAGGAGTCAGTGGGGAGCTGGTGACGTCGACGTCCTTAGGTTTAAGCCCTGCACTCTTAACTTGCCGTCCGCCCACGAAGATGGAGACGATGTTACGGTCATCGCCAAGGAACAGGAACTTCTGGAACGTACGCAACACATCCGCACCTTCGACTGGGTCGTGAGCCTCGTCGATGGGGCTGTTGGCAACGTATGGGTCAATAACAAGCGCGTCGAAGTCCTTGCCGACCATAAAGTTGCCTACTTTATCACTAAGCCCCAGCGCTTCTGCGCTCCCGACGGTAGCAAGATGAAAAGCTTCAGCAAAAGAGAGTGGCTCGTGCTGCAGTTCATCAGTGTCTTCACCCCCAGAGCCGTTACCGATAGAAACGAGCTTGGAAGCGATGACAGCTTGGCGAATGGCATCCAGCATGGACGGAGAGTATCCCCCTGACACGTCAGTGCCCAATCCGACCTTAATGCCTTCATTCAGTAGTCGACGTACGTTCAACACTCCACTGGAGAGTGAGAAATTGGAATTAGGACAGTGGATCACCGCCGTCTGCTTCTCACGTAGCAACTCTCGTTCATTTTTACTGCACCAGATACAGTGAGCCATGTACGATCGCTCATGTAGCAGTCCATGATCGTCATACACTCCCGTGTAGGTCTCACTCTCTGGATGTAGACTCTTCACCCAGCTGATCTCGTCTCGATTCTCCCCCAGATGTGACTGTACTGGTAGTTTTGGTGTATGCTCCCTCGAGATCTCGGCCAGTGCTTTCATCAGCTTCGACGTGCAGCTCGGAACGAACCTCGGCGTGATAACTGGAGTCAATAATTCGTTTCGTTTACTCTGTACGTATTGCACAAACTCTCTCGTGTCTTCAATAGACGTTTGCGTGTCTTCTTGCAGTCCGGAAGACCCATTTCGGTCCATATTGACCTTCCCCACGTATCCCCGTTGCCCCACTTGCTCTATTATATCCGTCAGCACCTTACACCCTTCCAGATGCACCGTAGCAAAGTACGAACACGTGGTTGTGCCATTATTCAAATGCCGTCGCACTGCCTTCTCGTACACAGCTTTAGCGTAGCCCAGATTCTGGAACTTTGACTCGTATGGGAACGTGTACGTCTCTAGCCATTGAAGCAGCGGTAGGTGCATTCCCACGCCGATAAACGAGTACTGGGGAGCGTGTGCGTGGCCGTCGATGAAGCCAGGAAGCAGCAGCTGCTCGCCCAAGTCCACGAGCTCGTCGAAGTGGCACGTGTCGACTGGCGACTGGCTCAAGTCCAGCACAAACACGATCTTGCCGTGTTCGTTGACGCCTACGAGTCCAGGCTGAAGCACTTGCAGCTTGCCGAGAGCCACGGAATGTACCACGTTGGCCTTGTACGCGATAATGTGCGTCATTGGCTGCTGGAGTCTTGAGCAATTGGCAGCAAAATGCTGAATGGGTGCAGTCGAAGTTGCAGTTTTTGCAGCTATTCACATTCAGCGAGAACGCGATCTGATTGGCTGAACACATCGCCTGACGTACTTGATGTGGACCCCATTATTTCGTGACATGTTCGACTATGATGTAGCCATCTTTCAAAAATGGCTACATCCGGGTAAATCAGATACAAGAGTATCTCCCCTACACATGTCCACACGTTTTGATAATGACGGATCCGTGGCGTTCATGGGGCAATCTCATCGACTCGAAAGTCGACACTTGCAGTCGCTGGCATTCCAGCCATGAGCATTTGTTGCAGACGCCCGATCGGATCGGAGATTTCTTAGTGACGCAGTTGCGCAACGCCAGTCGAAAGTTTAAGGACGACGAGGTCATTGCTGAATGGGGTCGAGATATCCACGAGCGACTGGCAGATTACGAGACAGAAAGTCGATTGCTGGTCAGGTTAGCGAGTACTGGGAAGGTGGTGCAAGTGCTGGAATTGGGGATCAAGACGACGTTAGGTGTGCTGGGAATTGATGCTGATGTTGAGAGTAACTGGGAGATGGAGCTACAAAAGGAACGTGAGCAGCGTGTGGATAAGTTTAAGTCCTTATTAAAGGATAAAAGCAAGTTTGAGAGTGAAATTGGGGACAGTGTGCAACAATTGGAGCTGTTAACGATGATGAAATACGGCGTCGAGAAGTTTGGAGACGTATTGCTGCCTATGGAGCTGGATCTAATCGCTCAGGTGTTTGATAAGGTGGTTCTCACATCGAACGTTGTGGTGGTGACGATTCCGGATTGGTTTGCGACGGATAAACGAGGTTGGTCTCACTCCGAAAAATTCTCTATTGGAGAAGAAGAGACTTGTTTGAGGCACGTGAGTACGTGGGCGCCTCTGCATCATCCTCATGTTCGCAAGTTTTACGGAGCGTGTCATGTCGGAAACCCGTACGTGATTCATGAACTGACTGTATCACGCTACCCAAACATTAACCCTTGGTTCTACATGTATGGCTGTGCTCTTGGTTTAAAGTACGTGCATGAACGTGGCCTAGTTCATGAAAAATTGAGCTTGGACAATCTCCAGTCGTTGTACGAGTTCAAAGGGGTGTTGAGTGGTCTCAATTTGACTCGTATTAAAGACCAAGAATCCGTTAAATCGGATATCTTGGCCTTCGGTCTCGTCATGTTTGAGTTTCTCGTGGATTCCTTCAGCTTTGACGACTCCGAACTTGAGGAATTTAAGCGAACGCAGCGACTTCCAGAGTGTCCACCAAGCTTCTTTAATGAGGAGCAATGGAATCTACTGACAGGAATGTGTGCTGACGATCCCGAGGAGAGAATGAGTATGATCGAGGTCACACACAAACTCGAATCCATTCACAGCCAAACTGATCGTGACATTTGGAGCGACGAGGAAGATTTCGGGTCTTCTCAGTCCATAAAACATGTTGATTCGTTTGTCCTTCCAGATGAAGATCGCACTATTAGTGACGTCCTTCAAGACGCCGACATACTGTGTGATGAAGTGGAGAACTTTATCGATACAAACCGCCCCGTGTACAACCGTTTGCTCGATGTATACGAACAACTTGCAGCTGTAAAAGACCCACTGCCGTTGACGCTAGTGGAGGACTATGGCTCGATCTTGTGGCGCTTTTATCTTCGTCTTGACAAGCAAGCAGAAGGCGATTACAGCTCCGTCGCCACGCTTTGCGCTGCTAACACTATGGCAAACCGCAATTACGGACTCCACCACGACATCGACCGCCTCATTCTCAGCACCAAATATCTCCAGAACAACGCATTAATCCATCATTGGCAGCCTGATTGGCAGCAAACACTGCAATGTCAACAAGAAACACTGCAAAAGTGTATGGAAAACCCTGAAGAGTACATGGTCCAAGCAAAAATCAACAAGACAGAGGCCATTACGTTGCTGCAGTATGAAACAATGAATCATACAAACGTCCCGAGATGGTTCATTCCTGCTTACCAGATCGAACTGGGTCAGCATCTAGCTGAGGGATCGTTTGGAGCCGTGTATCTCGGTAAATGGTTCAATACGGATGTGGTAGTCAAGCAAGTTCTGACGAATCAAGCGGATCAGGAAAACCGCAGACAGTTTTACCACGAAGTGAACCTCTGGGCGTCTCTAAACCACGACAACTTGATCAAACTCTACGGTGCGTGGCATGAAGGCCAGCCCTTCTTCGTGTGTGAGCGAGCGGATGAAGGAACATTGATCAAATACAGCGAAGAGCGCAGAGAATTTCCTACCTGGAGGGCGATCTGGGAAGCAGCCAAAGGACTGGAATATCTTCACGAACGGGGAATTATCCACGGAGATCTGAAGGGGAACAACATTCTCGTATGTGATGGAACAGCCAAGCTCGCAGACTTTGGCTTGAGTGTGTTTGCAAAGGCTGAAAACTCGGGAGGAGCAATTGGCGCATATCGTTGGAAAGCGCCGGAATGTCTGGCAGGTTCAGGACCGACTTTGGCGTCGGATATTTACTCGTTCGCTATGTGCATCATCGAAGTTATCAGTGGAGACTTTCCATGGGGAAAAAGTCTGGATGACGCAGCAGTAAAGTCTAACGTTCTCCAGACGAAAACACCGCGAAGACCGAATAATTTCACCGACGAGCAATGGGATCTGGTCACCCGAATGTGCTCCTTCGAGCCACAAAGCCGACCCAACGCTACTGCTTTAGTGCATCTACTCTGGAAATTTGCTTGACTAAAATCCAAAGCGACGAGGGCGCGGCGGACGTCTCGCTGTCTTTGAAGAACTTGTAGGAGGATCTGAGCGTCCAGGACCAGCCACGGTCATCCGTTGCTTCTTGTTCTGCCGATTCAATGCAACTCTCTTCTCTAAATCCTCCTTGGCTTCTTCCTCTTTAGCGTGTCTAGAAGCCTCCATTTCCTGCTCCATCCCCACCGCTTCCTCCTTCTCCTTCATCCGCTTAAGTAATCGGGACTGGAACGACTCCTTGACACTGAAGAACATCGGTCCTAGCTCCGCCAACCACTCTCCTTCCACTGCTGTAGCGCACTGCATGTACTCTTTACTAGTGTAGATAAGCTCATGATACACCACAAAGTCTGGCGTGTATCCGAGCCCAAACAACGCAGCACTTGGATGCAGATTACACGGCATACCTGTCAGCATGTTGACGTACTCGCCAATGCCCTTAATCTGCGCCGAGTTGTAGAAATACGCAGAGCAAATGGCCTTCCGAACGACATCCCAACGTCCTCCACATGACCGAAGACGCACATGTTGTTGCTTCATAATATCCGCTAGTTGCTCCCTCACTTCACGAGCTTTACGAAGGCCTTTCGCATGGATAAAATGGTCCGAACACCACTGCGCAGAGTGGCGGTTGGACTCCCATTGTTGATACACATTCAACAGCGTAAGGTGGTCGCTCTCTGGTACAAAGAACTTCTCTCTTGCAGCGTCACTCTCTTCTTCTCGATCTTTGGGACGGAAGAATACACTGGGAACAGACAGCATACTCACAACGATGAGCACCTCAGCAGTACACCCCAGTTGTTCGCTGAACAACAGCATCTTCGCTAGAGGTGGATCCAGTGGGAACACCACCATCTTCTTCCCGATTTCAGTCAGTTCGCCGGTATTATCCAACGCTCCTAGTACCCACAATTGGTACATGGAGTTAGTGATGTTATCTTGAGGAGGCGGATCCATGAAATCGAACTCCAGTAAGTTAGAAACGCCTAGAGACTTGAGCAGCAGCACGACGTACCCCAAGTTTGTTCTTTGGATCTCTGGAATCTGCGCTTCCAGTAGCTCGTTGACGAACTGACGTTGTGTGTATAACCGGTAGGCGACACCAGGACCGGTACGTCCGGCACGACCGGCACGCTGATTAGCGTTCTGTTGACTGATAGGACTAACCTGCAGAGCGTCCATGCCGATCTTGGGGTTATACACTTTAACCTTGCAGAATCCCGTGTCGATCACGTACTTGATACCGTCCACAGTCAACGAAGTCTCGGCGATATTCGTCGATACAATGCACTTCCGGATGTCAGAGGCGTCGAAGATTTTTGCCTGTAGATCAGCTGGTAGTTGGGAATACATGGGGAGAACCATGAGGGGAGGAGCACCGTCTAACTTACCCATTCGATCTGCCAACACGTAACACGTCGCTTCGATGTCTTCTTGACCTGTCATGAACACCAGAATGTCACCTGGAGGATGAGATAGATGGATCTGCATGACCTGCTTCACTGCTGCGTCCACGTAGTCCTCACTCGGAGACTTGGCGTAGCGTGTATCCACATGGAATGTACGACCAGGGATCGTAAACATGGGTACGCCACCGAAGAAATTGGCGAACTTGTCAGCATCTAACGTAGCAGACGTCACGACCAGTTTAAAGTCGCTGCGACGTTGCACTACTTTGCGTAAAATACCGAACAGCACGTCAGTGTTCAACGCACGTTCGTGGGCTTCATCCATGATGACACACGAGTACGAGTCGAGGTCAGACTCGCGCAGAGACTCTCTCAATAGCACTCCTTCCGTCATGTACTTGATGATCGTCTTGTCCGATGTAAGGTCTTCGAATCGAATAGCGTAACCCACTTCTTCCCCGAGCGTAACCTCCATCTCCTCACTGACACGCTGAGCCACCGACATGGCAGCTACACGACGTGGTTGGGTACATCCGATCATCCCAAACTGAGAGTATCCCTCTTCATGCAAATACTGCGTAAGCTGCGTAGTCTTACCTGATCCCGTTTCACCCACAATCACAACGATCTGATTCTCTCGAATCACCTGCAGCAATTCTTCTCGACACTGGAAAATAGGCAGAAACTCGCGTTGTTGACGCAGTGTACGCGTCTTGGCGAACACACTGACCGCCTTCTGTTTCTTCAAGTGCGTCGAGAACTGCGAGTCCTGCTTGTAATTTTCAGATTCTTCTTCTTCTTTTGTTTCTTCTTCTTCATCCGATCCAGCATCTTTCTTAACGCCAATCGCGTCGCCCATCCGAGAACCTCCAATCTCCCAGAACCTTTTCCTCATCTTGTTACGTTCACGCTGCTCTCTCACTTCACGTAATAACTCGCTCCCTTTCCTCGCACACACAGCCATGTCAGACGTCGGGTCTTTTACCGTTGCTACCATCTCCACTTGTGTCGTGAAGGATACTCGTCCGTCCAAAAAAGGCGGTTTGGTACTGTGGACCATAATTTGGACCCTCGAGTCCAATTCATCGTCAAAATCTGTGTCTACGCGGCCAGAAGCCACGACGCCACTGGTTAATAGTCGGTTCTTCTCCCACGCCTCTTGATCGGCGGATAGAGCGGACGCTCTGGCCGACATGCCCTTGAGTTTATTGTCTCCTCGAGCTCGCGTTTGCTCTAATTGCTGCTCTAAAGCCTTGAACTTCTCCTCATTACCGAGGAAC
This sequence comes from Phytophthora nicotianae INRA-310, assembly GCF_000247585.1. Lineage (NCBI taxonomy): Eukaryota > Oomycota > Peronosporomycetes > Peronosporales > Peronosporaceae > Phytophthora > Phytophthora nicotianae. Next base: position 84,920 of record NW_008649062.1, read on the forward strand.
ACGTGGCCTTCGTGGGCCTCGATGCCCCCAGCATCGTCGTTTAAGTAGAACTCGCGGTCGAAATCCTCCTCTACTTGGTCGTCGTACTGCTTTTTAGGGGCTTCCAGCTTGTCCCGGGGTCTGTACGTGCCTCTATTAGGGGGTAAAGAGCCTCTCTCTTCCGTCCATGTGCTGGTGCTGCTGCTTCTGCGGCGTCTACTGTTAATTTCCTCTCGAGAGCTGCTGGATCTGTTATACCTGCTCCCGTCGCTTGTTTTGGGCGTATCTGACTCTTCTGAATGCTCTTGAGCACTCTCAACACTCTGTAGACGGTCTGGGGCGTCCCAATCACTGGAGTTGAGTCCTAATGAGCGCTCAGAGCGTGATAATGACGAAGTTCTTACGGATTCACGTTGTGGTCGGTTTGGAGTTGTATGAGGGTCTTCAGAGCTGCGAATTCCACGCTCTTGGCGCTTTTCGGCTGCTAGTTTGTCGAGACCTAATAGAGACACGCGAGTGAGGCTGGAATCGCGCTCAGAATCGCGAGAACGTGGCGCAAAGAGTCGATCCGGGCTGCGACGAGAGTGATGGGAGCGATGCGAGATATTGGAGATTCTATTAGCGCTGCGACTGCGACGACGGCGTGACTGGGACCTGCTACGGCTACGGGTGTGTCTTCGGGATGAAGGGGGTGACCGACGGCGCTCCCGAGAGCGAGAGCGACTCCGCCGACGGACGTCCCTAGATCGAGCCATCAGCTGGATGAGGAACAATGGTTTCTAATATATTTTTATATCTTAGAAATGAGCTCAAGGACCATTTATGTGAATTGGTACAGTAGTCACCGCAATTAGTGTCACCAATTCTAATTCATGAAAGGCGTTTCCATTTCCTTGCAAAACGTAGAGTGTTGCTACTGGATGACGCAAACGACGATTCTGTAGCAATTTGCTATCAAAAATATGATCACCTACCCCTACATTTGCGCTGACATTTGCGTTACAAATCTAAAAAATAAAAGCTCGTAAAATAGTGCTGCTGGCAAAAGCTTGGTGGTGAAGCTTCCGATGAAAGTGAGCACGTTACTTGGTGTGAGAAAGGCTGTCTACAAGCGTCGCTACCGGAAGATTCTGCTGCTGCACCTCCTTAGATGCACTATCAAGGAGAGGAACTATCTTACTGTGGCAAGTCTGTCTGACCCTACGAACTCGGCGTGGCAGCGGCTCTACAATGAAGGCCATCCTGGTAGCTTTGTGGCGGCTGTTTCACCCCCCCCCCCTCTTCATTTAAGGTGATCCTTGCAGAGTTTTCCAAGCTCTACAAGTTGAAGTGGCGTCCTGGAAGACGAGGCCGCCCTCCCAAGCTACGCTTTCTTCATGCTGTGCTCGGTTGTGTACTACATTTCTACACAAGTGCTGTGGAAATGAAGACTTTGTGCGAGATATTTGGACTTCCACCTGCTACGCTATCAAATAATCTAGCTACGGCTGAAGTGGCGCTTGAGCTAGCTCTAAATGCACTTCCTAACGCAGCTATTCGCTATCCCACAAATAATACACAACTGGAATGGTCAAAAGCTGTACAAGCCCATGAGCCTTTGGTTTCTGGCATAAGGGGGTTTGTCGATGGGAAAAACTATCGAGTTCAAGAGCAATCGGATGTTGACTTACAAAATGCGCACTACAATGGTAAGTGTATGGTGGCGATGTATATAATGACGGCGTTTGTGATAGGAATCAGATCACAAATAATAGCACCTTTTGATTGGCTAACAATGTTTTTTCTTATGACTACGTGGTATTTACTAAATTGTATGTTTTTTTTTACGATACTGGCAGAGTCTGTTGTAGAGCGTGCCGCACGACAAGTCCTCGGCACGCTTTGGAGCTCTAGTGTACAGTTTCGATAGCATCATCGCGAAAGAAGTATCAAAAACTTTGTCAGCCGCGGGAATTTCTAGCATTGATACACTAGTCAATCCAGAAAAAAATAGTTGAGCTTCTTTTGCAAGCTGCTCCAAATGCTCCATCACTATTCTAACCCGAGTATGTCTCATTTGATGCTGTGGCAAAATGTCGTATTGTTTGTTGAGCAACCGGTAAGGGCGGATTCCAACATCTTTATCTCCAAAGAACCACAAATTCCATAATAATTTTGCGTTTGCTCGCGCAGGAAATTCCCAGTCTTTGGGAACATTATGGCAAATTTGGCCGTCGTTCCATGACCATGTTTGCCAGTTGTGCTGTCCGTTTATAGTAGTTAACTCTGTGGTAGTGCGGGGTATTTGGATGTCTAGGAGTGCGCTGGAAAAACGCGCTGTCATTCTAGTCTCCAATTCTGAGATCCTTGAGTCAAGGTCATGCAACGAAATGGGTGCGACGCCATTAACAACAAAGTGCTGGCGCATTTCTCGTACGATCGTACTAGGTAACGTTGTTTCCATGCTTGTGCGCAGGTTGGCGACTTCTTCTTTAACGTGTCTAACTTGTTGTGCAACTGCGAGATGAGGAGGAATCCCAGTTGCCTTTAGGCTACACACCGGTGAAGTTCCTATAGAAAGTATTGGTGCACCACGCTGTAGATGGAGAAGGGAATTCGACGAAAACGCTCTTGACTTAAATATTGGATGGTTCTCACACAGATTTTTACGTAGATAATCTTCGTGAAAGATAATAGATGCCAACAAAAACGGAAAAGCGGACTGAATTCCACGCGGGTAATTAGAAAAGCCACTAACCACTTCATCCCAGTATTGCACAGTCATTTGACTAGTTATTAGCGGCGGAAAATGAGGAGGAAGAACCCCAAAACGGTCGGAATCAAATGGCAGTCCGGCTATCATTCGTCCACACAGTTGGTCAGCCCCTTCTCCAAAGTGGATGTATCGGTCCTTGAGTCTTCCAAGACTCTGACCCATTCGTAGATAGACTGACACAGGAGTGGGGCCATTAACTTGGCCCAGAGCGTAGGAGCTGCTTCCTTTACGCAGACTGTGGGTACCGATGTCTTCAGGGGTGCAACTCAGCTCACGTAGCTCCTCCTCTCTCAGTGACCCAATAACGCGACGTAGAAGTCGACCGAAGCGGTCTTTACTATCACTCCCAATAAATAGCTACTGTTTACCCCCAATAGAACGTTCAGGACAGGAAAATATGTGAACAGCAAGTACTAAAATTGCACATTGAGAAGGCTGGTATGGGTTTGCATATACATGCTTCCCAAATTTGTTGGCCCCTGTTTGGTCGCCTTTGTGGCCTTGTTCTTCAACGACAAGACAGTCTTCTACCCACTCCATGTGCTGTAGCATAATGCTATCAATCGAATC
>NW_008649062.1:88443-92150 GCF_000247585.1 Phytophthora nicotianae INRA-310
CGTAGAGGCCACGTTACCTCGATCGCATGTGTCAGCAGGACTGCATATGTGCCCAAAAAATGACAGAATGGCGTCTGTGGGGAGAGGAATTATCAGTTTTTGGGACTCGGACTCGGTATCTATCGTTTCTGGGTAGTGGGAGGCTAGCCACGCTGTCATTGTGTTGATCTTGGAAGAGTACGTTCGTTTAGTACTTGTCTTAGTTCGTTTGGACTGCAGCGACTGCGCCACCGCGGTGAGGTCTTCGTTGTTGTGCTTGGAGCGTGCCATTTCCAGTTGTTGAGAAAGGTAGTCTGAAAGGTCGTATAAAACGCGTGATTATTTTGTTATCACAAGTGCCATAAATCTAGCACATTAAGTACGCACAATACTGAAGCCAAGTGAAGCCCTTTAGATTTGCATTAGATTTCAGGCATTTATGATATTCAGGTATCACACTCCCCTACCAGCAGATCACAATAATATCACAAGTGCAGGAGATGTTAACATTTTGCTTTTATTTTTAATGACTTCTGTTTTTATAGGTTGGCTGTATTCAGTACTCATAACGGGGACATTATGCTACGGTTGCGACGGCACTCTAATCTGGGCGAAGCTCAACTGTCCAGGTTCATGGAACGACGGCGAGATGAGCTTCGCCTTGCAGGAGAAGCTAGCCGATGTTCGCATTACAGTTCCAGGTACCGGTATGGCTGCTGACACAGCGTTTCCTGTAAGCAAGGGGACTCGAGGACGTATCGTAACTCCACTGAAGGATGGCGATCTGGAGTGTGCACCCGAAAGGTGCCGCCTAGGAATGCTTGCTATGAGCAACGCAATCACATCACTCCGGCAGGCTGCCGAATGGGGCATGGGAAGTGCACCTCGGTGTTATCGGCAACTGCAATGGCCATTGCCCTTTGATCCTGTCAAGCGAGGTAGACGAATTCAAAACATTTACCGTCTTTACAACTTTAGAGTTCGACAAACGGGAATTAGTCAGATTCGATCTGTTTTTTTATGCATAGGTAAATGCGCACATCATCTTTCTTCTCAATGTCTTGTTCTAGTCTCTCTCTTTGCTTTTTTTTTTTTTTTTTTTTTAACAATTTCTGCAATCAGGGCCAGAAATCGCTCTTCACGACGTGCTTCTTGTTAGTCTCGCCGTTCTTCATCCGCACATCGCATGTTGCTGCTGCTGGTTTTGTGATTTTGAGTTCCGATTCGAATGACTTGGAGTCGTTTTCACAGTCGCAATTGACCATTTTGAGGTTATCACGCGCGCTCTGTTCATTAATGATTTTTTTCTTTGCTGGTGATGTTTCCTTTTATATGGCGAAGGCATCCAGCGCGCGGAAAAAATCTGTGTTTACTCCCGCCTGAAGACCTTTATCTCTGTCAGAGAGAGCTGTAAGAGCTTCTATGTCGCCCAAAGCCTCCTTCACGACGTATAGAAACCAAATCCAGTGCTCCTTGTTCTCAACAGGAACGAGAGAAAAAGCGAAGGAAGTATCGAACTGTTAAAGTCTTTTGAAGTTGCCAACAGAAAACCCCTCACTGGTTCATCTCACCTTTGAGATGGGTCCCGTCAAAGCCCTACAATCGACGACTTATTTTGGCGACTTGGATTCCGATGTTTGGAATAAAACATGCTCGAATAAACGTTCCGTTTTCGGATTTCTCGAACTTCATTATTGAGCCCGGGTTTTTCTCAGCAACTAATCCCAGGTAAGACTCAAGCTTTGGATAGCTGTCAGTCATATCACCACCCAATCGCTCATCAATCGAACTCTCGATCCGCGAAATAACACTCGGCCCGATGTTTTTGCCTTTACCCACTAGAAATCTGGAAATTGCTGCGCCTGTCATCTTGTCGGTTTTTCCGGCATACCTTGGCAATATTTCTGCTTCGATCAAGTGTGTCAGCGTCGCTAGATCTTGCGTTGTATTTCTCTTGACAAAGTTTGAACGAGCGATAATACCCTCGGCAAGAGGTTGTTCTGTGAATCCCACACGCATGACGTGGTTGTGACCAAACTTAGTGGGAGTCACCTTCCAGCTTCCGTTAACTCCGTTGACATTGCTAGCAAACGGGCACTCAATTTCATCATACGAGGTGTTCTTGTCGAAAAATTGTTGACCATTCAGTTTTTTGCAAACATACTTTGCATTCCACTATTGTTTGCCTTGCTACTTAAAGCTGTCAGCAAACAATTGAAAGCCGGACGATTGAGCAAGTTCTTTGCAGCGTTCTTGAAAAACCTTCTGGGATCCGTGAGTCTCGATCCCGATGTTCTCTCGTCGCTGGTACGCCACTCCGTATTTGCTCTTGCTCGAGTCTGTCCCTTGAATTGGTACATCTTGTCGCAACAAGCCAAGCGACCTGGCCATATCCAGTTCTGAATCGTTCACCACGAATGAAGCTGACCCAAAAGTACGAGCCTTTCGTGTCCGTGAGCGGAGCATTCGGCCGGTGTATTGCGTGCCTCGTGGAACTAACGAGCTGATGAGAGGAAACAGAGAAACGAGCTTGTAGTAGTGGGAAACGAACGCTTGGCGGCAAAAATACAAAACCGAGTCAACGTCTGTTGAAGGAGTGCCGTTGTATTTAGAAAAAAAAACGGTTCTTAGCTTGCGCTATATTATCATCCTATGCAGAATACTATTAATGTGAAGATGAAATGAAGTACTATTTTATAACTACTGAAATTCGCTGGCAATAATACTATTTACAAGTCAAATCACAACTACTGACTTATGGAAATTGCTCTGTTCCGTTACCTTTTCATGGTGCTATTAAATCACATGGTGTCGAAATCGCTCCCTCCGTTTCACGTGAAGAAAAAATATACATTCAGAGTGTCCTTGGGTCTGGATCATAAGGACACTAATTTGAATGTGTGTTTGAGAATTTGGTGCAGCGGGATAGGTATGCCCCTCCTGTTAATAATCAGCTGCCGTACAGTTTTCCACGTCGATAATACCGACGCATTTATAAATTGATTGGCTAGAGTGGCTCGCTGCAAGTACAAGACGAAGGTCTTCGTATTGGCCAAAAAAGTTTTTTTTTTTTAAATATGAACACTCATTCATTAATAATTGTAGTTTAGTCAGTTGGAGGCTAGAACGTATATGTTACAACCAGAAACCAACACATACGAAAGAAAGACAGCTCGTCGTCAGAAAAGCTCGCAAAAGCTCTTCCTTACCACAACTGATGAGTGCGTTCGTGAGGTAATTGCTTACCGGGACAAGAACAGGATCAACAATGCCAAGATTCCTGAGCGGTGATTATATGTGGCCTTTCACTTGATATATTGACGGCGGAAATACATTTTGGAGTATTTAATTTATTCGACATGGTGTGTCGGCTTGTTACTTTTTAGTTGTCGACTAGTCACTTCACTTAGGTACGAATTTTTAGGATGCACAATCGAACCTAAGTTAATACCAAAAACAAAAAAATCAACTTCGCACAAAACTGCAACTCCATACGCCCGTCGGCCGATGGGGACAGCCGAACGAAGCGAGGGGTCCCCTTTAGAGGAGGTAGAGGGGTTCTTAAGGTTTGGCGCTGAAGGTTAAAGGGTTTAGGGGACTAGGGTGTAGTCTTCTGTCTACGAGAAGCGAATGCGTAGGTAGAACGCTTTCTGTGGTTTAGGATCCAAAAGTGACCAGCGCCGCAATGCACAGGAACGCTCCGTTTGAATTTCAATCTAGTCACTTTT
>NW_008649062.1:93505-96293 GCF_000247585.1 Phytophthora nicotianae INRA-310
GCTATTATTGCCATGGAGGAGCGTGCCGCCGCTCGAGAGATGGATTATCGCCGAGAGCTCGACGCACAACTTGTCGGGGATTTCGGAACAGCACTGGGTGAAATATGTGTATCAAGATCATTTCAAATTGCTGACTTACGGAGAGACCACATCAAATTTAGCATAACAATCCAACAACTGGATCGGGAACGCATGTCGAATCGCCAAGCCTCTCGATACTTTTGGATTGTACTTTCGAAAATTGAGTGAACTTGTGTCATCAAAGAGGCAACTGGCTGCTGCTTGGTTGGGCAAGAGCCCATCCACTAGGTTGGTACCGAAGCTCGCAAAAAAGAGAGAAGATCCCATCAAGGCTGCTGAATCATGCCAAATTACTCTGTGTTTAGCCGGTGCGTACGACGTACTATATTTTGGTCCTACAGCGGAAGACGGATACATACACCTTTGGCGTTTAGTGGATCTACCTGGAGCGGAATGTACATGAGAAATTGGCAGAACATAGACTTTCCATGCAGTAGCAGCAGCTATAAAGGACGGATGAGACTTGGATACTCTGTACAACGCTGAGAAAATGTCCATCGGGTATTTCAAGGAAACGTACAACGTTTCCTTTAAACCGTGGCCAGCTGACGTCATTTTGGAGAAAGATACGGGACTCTTAGTTCCGGCGATACAAGAGAACCCACGTGAGAACGGCAAACGTGGCTAAAACCTGGCCCGAAGCCAAAGCACAAGAGAAAGAAACGAAAGGAGCCCAATAAGGGTGAAGCGTTCAGATAGTTACATTAAAGACACCATCAATACACAGTTTTTTTACGCAGTAGTATTTTTTCTTGTCATGTCGATACTGCACAAGTAATGACATTTTTTATTTGTAGATATTTTATTCTAATGTCATTTTAAGCTAATGAGGGCAAGGAGCCGAAAAAGTGTAGTACGGGTCAATTGCTTCAATAATGAGGTCTTTAATAAGCTATATTTGGTCTAAATCTAAGCTACAAAAGACATGCTACCCGTGTTGCTGTCTAAAAGCATCCAACCAAAAATGGACATTGAATGATGGTGGATATCAATTGTACTGAATGATATTCTGATAGTACTTCCAAATGCGTTTTAGTACTTCTATCATACTATACTGGATAACGTTCTAGCGAAGATCTACTACCTGCGTCCAGTCCAACCGAGCCAGACCCTTCGCGGTGGCCAAGTTGTCTCCAAAACAAACCCACGTGGGTTCTTTCATGGCCTCGTCGTCCAAATCGTCATCTTTAGAGTCGTCACAGTCAAAATCCCACATTCCCACATTGTCTAATTTTTTTTTAATGGAATCAACCTTGCTGTAGTATCGGTTTGCTTCTTTTGGCTTTGCCTTTTGACGAGCTACGGCCTTGGGACCGCATCCGCGTAGACGGTTTAAATGGTTCTTTAGCTTAGTCGGCGAGCTGAAGGTGACCTTGCAGGATGGGCAGGTTCGGGGCAGGCGCTTTTTGGTCGGCCCAGTTTCTCTTTCGAGAGGTTACGGAGTACAGGCCATGGCGTGGATAAAATGGAAGTGAGAAATTAGTTGTGCAAGAGCATGAAGATTCACCAAACGTATTTGGGGGTTGAGCGTCGCTGTATATTACTATTTTGTTACTACCCATGAGTAACACTACTAACGCTTGGGACAACTACTGATCAGTACTTTACACGCATCAAATCAAATCACCAGATCTCAGTACTAACTACTGACATATGGAAATTGCTCTAACGGAACACCAGGGGTGCGGGTGTCTGCGCCAGAAGGTAGGAGGGGTCAATTCACCAGAGAAGTCGGATGCGACAACCACGAAAAAGGTATTATACCACCAGCACAACGCTTAATCTCACATTCCGTGCAAAAGAAGTTGATCGCTTATCTACCGCGTGCACACATTACATCGGTGTTACGGCTGACATATTTTGCACAAACTATAATACTGAAAGCTGTCGGAAGTGAATTGAAATCCGAGGTTTGTGGTGATCTGAAATGTGGTCCTAAACAGTTTCTTCATCTATAGTATTACCAATACAGATAACATCGCTGTAGGTTGCAACCTGTTGTCGAACATTTGAAGCAATATAATGATATGTTCTGGCTGCTTCAGTGCGTTGATCAGGTATACCAGGACAGGGCAAACCTAATTCACGTGTATTTTGTATCACGTGTACACAGATTCCAAACTTCTGGTGAAAACGACGCGCATAAGTCCTTGATCGTGCATCCAATAGCCAACCATTGTCGGGCATATCCTTCCATTGCGTGCGAAGGACATGGATGGCATTTTCGCCTTCTTAGAAACGTCAGCAAACAATGATCCGCTAAATACTTTCTTGGTCGCCGTACCGCTTACTGGGACGATGCATCACTTACTTAGCGCTGGCAGGTCACCAGCTGATGGGAGCTTCGTTGTCTGCATTTTTCGGCGACGAACTGATAAAGTGTGCAGCGCTTTTAGACGGTCGGACACCGAAGGAATACTACTACATTTTGTCGCCATTTTAACAAAAAATAGTCTGGATTTATCTAATCTCGCCACCATTTTAGCTGGAGTCACCTTTGGCGACTTGTAGATTAATTTGAGAGTCCGATTGTATTGCTCCAAAGGGTTGTTCATTTTTGCATATCCTGAGGTGTATGGTATGATTGCCAGTAACTGAGTCTGGGATGCAAAACTCATTGTTCTATAATGTGACCCGCAACTCCTTTAACCCTTTCGTGGCCAATGGGGACATTTTGCCCCCTTTGGAGGGCGTATCCTTGAGTACC
>NW_008649062.1:100353-102862 GCF_000247585.1 Phytophthora nicotianae INRA-310
CTGTCTTCATCGGCTACAAGATTCGTTTCATTCACAACCGAATCAGAAAGGTTTTCACTTGCGTGTAGTCCTTCAATGCCCACTTCTGATGGACTCCCATCAGCATTAACCTCCAATGAACCACACGCGCTGACAGCAGACTCATTATCACCTGCCATTTCAGGTTTCGTGTATCCATACACTGTCGTAAGTTTCACTGATTCCGAGTCGTCAGAATTCACACCGCTAATCTGTACAAGATCATCACTCTGGTCTTCGCATTGTCCACTCTGCATTGCCGTCAGTACGCTAGGTAAACCCGCCGTCACCCTTTCAACATCCAGTACACACGGAGATTCAGTCACTGCGTCCCCAATTTTTTCCAGTTCTGTCCAACTTGCAGACGCTCTTGACGGTGATGACGCTCGTTGCGCCTCCCTAAGCTCCGTCATCACCTCATCTCGCTCGTCAACTCGTTGCGCAGTATCGTCATTATCATCATCGCCTCTCTCGAGGTCTATGGTCGTTGCGAGCGTGGCCTCGCTCATCATCGGAGCAGTGTTCGAGTTGCAGATTTCGCTCAGATCCATAGTAGACTCGTAAAGCGTTGAGTTTTCAGTACTCAGCTCCATGTTACTGCGCTTCGTAAAGTGCAACGACTCCAAGTCGTCGTCCTCCAAATCCACTCCATGACGATCTCGGTACATCACGTCTTCACTAATGCGAAGATCCGATACGAATGTAGCTGTACGATCATCAGGAAAGTAGAGTTTACAACCCACGGTATCTTCGGCATAACCGAGCACAAAGCCCAGTCGTGCGTTATCATGGTGCTTCTGCCGACTTGGTGTCACATGCACATATGCAAGCGAACCAAACTTGCGGATGTGATGGAGGTCGGGTTTAATCCCAAACATCATCTCATAGGGAATACTCTGAGTTCCCTTATTGTAGGTTCTGTTCTTGATGTACACTGCGTTACGCTGCGCCTCAGGCCACAGACTAACAGGAAATCCAGCATCATGCATCATCGACTTCGTCATCTCCACGAGAGATTGATGCGTCCTCTCGCAAAGGTTCAGCTGTGAACTCTTTGGACCCACCTTCACATGCTCGATGCCGTGCACTCCGTACCAGTTATCCATTGCTGTATTAACGAATTCACCACCTTTGTCTTTAAGACTTGGTGTACTCTGTACTTCACTCGAATAGGGCCATCTTGCTGACGACCAGCTTGTCTTTCAGACCAGAGCACGTATTCTTTCATGTGCTGGTTCACTACCTCGCTCGACTTGCTAGTCAACATGTGAGCTTTCACAAAGCGAGTGTACCTATCCATGAGTATGAGAACGGCCTCGAACCTAGTGCCTTTAGCTTTACTAGGTATCAGTAAGTCAGCATATACCACTTGGTTCGGAGTCTTTGTGTTGCGATCCAGTTTCTTCCAGTGTCTTTGCTGCGTCTGCTTGCCGATATGACAGGCGTCACAAGTTCCTAGCTCTCTCTGCCCTAGCATCATGCCACGAACGAGGTTCTTGTCGACCATCGTCTTCAAGTATTGTGGACAGACATGCCCCAATCGCTCGTGCCAGAGCTTCAAAGACGCCACCCCTTCAGCCACTGTAAAATTGGACAACGGCCGATCCTGTGGACTGATAAATCCGTTTATGGATGGATGATTCACCTGAAATCCCCAAGTTCCATCCTCCGGCGTTGCTACAATTACAGTATCGTCGTGTTCATCTCTCACGCGAAAGCACCTCAATTGGCCATTGTAATCAAAATCAAAACCTTGTTCCGTAGCTAATCCAACTGACAGCAGGCCATGTGTAGCACCAGGAATGTAAAAGACATCACTTAAGGACACTGCCTTCCGCTCGACTTCAACTTCAGTTATTAGCTCCACAGTTCCTACTCCAGCCACTCGAGATGCCAACGCAGGCGTAACTCCATGTACATGCTGAGACTGATTCAAATCCGGCGTAAACGCCACGTAATACCACGGATTTCCCGTCACATGCACGTTAGCGGCCGTATCGAAGTACCACCATCCACTACTGGTGTCCACTTCCTGTTCGTCATGTTCGAGACCGTCGTACCACCAGCTAACAGTAGCATCAGCTCCAGTACCTCCTGCCTCCTTCTCCTCGTTTGATCCCGCTTCATTCTCTTCGCTGTTCTCCGCCGGCAGTTTGGCGTCGATCAGTAGAGCGTCCAAATCATCCATCACTTCTTCTGATACTTCTTCTGTATCTGAGTCCAATGACTCACCGTGGTCCACACGAGTAATCACATTTGCACGTGCCTTCTTCTTCTGCTCGCTTCCAGCAGTGGCCCCGTCTTGGTTCTTCACCTTTAGCGGACACTCCGAAATAAGGTGTTCAGTACTATCGCAAACAAAGCACTTTTTCACCTTCTTCTTTGTGTCTTTAGACTTCTCAGGTTTTTCACGTTTTTGCCTATTACCATCGGTCTTCTGCTTATCACCACTACCGCTTTTCTGGCTGTGTTTCCCACTCTTAGCTTGAAA
>NW_008649062.1:104137-104991 GCF_000247585.1 Phytophthora nicotianae INRA-310
GCTCGGTACTATACGGTTTTAAGCATTAAGCATGCCAGGTGCTTGACATTTATAATAGTGGGGTCTTGCTCTCTAATTATCTCTACAGGACAAGCTATTGTCACTCCAAAGTTGGTATTGACGTGTTCGCGGGTGCTATTGGCTTCACCGTTTTCAAGAGCGCAGGTGCTCTGTACATTCGATCGAAATTAATACAGTAGAAGGAAGTTGCTCTATTGTGTCTAATGCACACCGCACTATCGCGATGAACGCGAACAAGCAGCGGCTGACGAGTGCCATGCCGTGGTACTCGGTATTCCAATGCACCAACGTCTGGAGGATCAGGTTGCCCAGACGGTTTTCTCCAGCAAGACGCTGTTTTTATCGTGGTGTCTGAAACTAGTAAATGCATATCCGATTCTGTGATTATAAGTAGAGCTAGCTCAAATAGTGGTCTTCATGAGCATACAATGCTCCCTCCTTGTTAGTGCCTACACCTCCATTTAAAGCTTGGATACAAACGGCGTAAAATGGGAGATCTCATGTCAGCCTTGGGCGACGGATATGCTTATAGATGTCTAACTAGCACTAGATGTATAGCATATTACAGCTCACTTCAATTTTCTGACACGATGAAGTCCTTTCTTTTTTTGTTTAGTGAATCGAGCTCTTATTCATGATTTTAGTATGAGAGCTGTCACGAAAGTGGTACTGATAAGTTAGTCAGCCTTTGTTAAAAAAAAAGAACATTTGGAACTAGATACATTTTTTTTAAATTCCAGTACTGTATAGCATTTGTGTAGCCGGACATGCAAAAAATGCATACAAGCAAAAAACTGACCAGTGAAGTTAAAACCTCAATTTCAAATTCAATA
>NW_008649062.1:105091-115596 GCF_000247585.1 Phytophthora nicotianae INRA-310
CCTTGGGCGACGGATATGCTTATAGATGTCTAACTAGCACTAGATGTATAGCATATTACAGCTCACTTCAATTTTCTGACACGATGAAGTCCTTTTTTTTGTTTAGTGAATCGAGCTCTTATTCATGATGTTAGTATGAGAGCTGTCACCAAAGTGGTACTGATAAGTTAGTCAGCCTTTGTAAAAGAACATTTGGAACTAGATACATTTTTTTTAAATTCCAGTACGACTGGACAACCTGAGAAATAGTAGTTTGAAGTCGCGATCTTTTTCTTTTTTAATATTTCAAAGATCTGTAGCGCATTGTCAGCCAAAGCACCAGTACGTAATTGCTTCGTCGTCCCTGATTCCATTAGTAACGATGTTCGTTCGTCTCCTAATTGAAACTTCGCTATGTTGCCGAGCCTTTTACGTTTTAGCACTCGCAGGATTGAACAATGCCATAGTTACAAATTTTTCTGGCGCATATTTCATAAGTCGTCATGAGCATGCATCCTTCATGTAGTTTCAGACAGATCCCATCCCAGCCTCATGCAGCCCTAATTAGAGGTCAATGTCCATTAAGTAATTCCGCATTGAAAAACATACAGCCGATGTAAAAAAAGTTCTTAAACTAGTAGCCCTTTATTGTAAATGTTATTAAAAAATTAAATTAGCGTCATGACACAATTCGCATAACGTTTTCAACAGCACCAGATGAACCTCCTGGAATCTTTCGCAACCTGGTAACATTGCAACGTTCGACCTTGAACTTGCTACGGAACTGAAGTAAAGCGACTAAATAACATGGATTCAGGCGGGCATATGTCCAAAAACACATACATGTATCCCTCAATCGACAAGGAGGTTAATATGGATAAGGCGTGCGATTTTTTTTCGTTCATTCGAGATGATTATAGACAATCGACATGACAAACGGTTTGTGCTTCGGTGAACGGATGCAAGAAGTACCAGTTTAGGACCGGTAGAATGAGGAGATACCCTCCTCGAACTTCTTGCGTTATATTTCCTTTTCTTATTTTTGGCCAACGTGTTTCCAAATGCTCCTGCTTTTCCAAACGTAACCTCACAGCTAACGCGGTAGGTGCTTTCGTATTTTCACAACAATGCACAGTCATATACGCGGCACGCTGCATCGGTACGCTAAGAGACCTTTTGCTCGCGCCAAAAAAAGCTTTCTTTTTTTTATTGTTGTGAAGTACTGGTTCCCACACTTTACATCATTATACCAGCTTGCTTTAGTTTTATGCCTTCGGCCTTTTATCCTAACGGGTTTTGCAAGCATGTACGAAAAAGGGAGGAAAAGAAGGAAAAGAAGGAAAAGAAGGAAACTTCATAATAATAAAAAATACTCAGCAGCAACGCGCCGTCTTCTCCACAGCACTTAGTACTATCTTGCAGTGTTGTTCTTGTGTGGTATGAATCATCAGCCTACGCAGAAACAGCTCCGTTACAAGTTTTACTACTATTTTTAAGGATAATTAATGGTTCTGATATGCTATGTTAGATGCAGCAACCATACCAGTTTGCACCACCTTCGGAATCGTAGACTATTCTTCCTACTTGACAGCAATACACAGGTACACAACAAAAGAGTATAATGCCGCCAAACAAAGCAAAAATGTAAGAGCTTTCTCCGGCCAGGCGCGGATATTATAATAGTAGAAAAGTGATCCTTAAAATTTCTATGGTTCAGACCACTGCAAATAAAGTACTTTACATTGTTTTGTTTTAAGCTAATCCTGTCGAAGCAGCGTTTTTCACGATGATGAATCTGTTTGTCCGTCTACCAGAATCACAACCTGGATAGAAACACAATTCAAATGTAAAACTCAGTGGTTTGTGCAGCGGCTTCAGTAGGTAGCACGCAGCGTCCAAGATTGCATGCACTGGCTTAGTTATTGGTCAATGTTGGTGTCATCCGAAAGCCGATAGCGCACAAATCTACTGCACGTATATAGAAGCACTGCTTATCAACGCGTTTTAAATATCAAAACGTTGCTCGAATCTGCTGTGCTAACATAATTGGATTTTACCGGCTTTAGGTACCGACTTCAACGCATTAATCTGGGCTATCCCAGTAGCAACTATTTTCCCGGAAAAAAAGTATTACGAGCATGACAGATTAAGCACGGTATGCGTCTGCAATACTACGTGCGTGTCGAGGAGGAATGCGTCGTGATATGATATATTTAAGGATATGCATGGACGCTAACCCAGCGAGTAGTCTCGCTTTGCGTTAATAATCGTTTTACGGCCTAGTACGTAAATCAATGTAGCGCTGTAGTATAAGAGTATGAAACCGGGATCGTATCCGGATCTGTTAATGTATCGAAAACGATAGCTACAACAACAACAGCGCGGCCCAGGTGCATACAAACACATCAGATAGACAGAGCCCAGAAATAAAAATCAATGCGATCATGTTTGGTTTTCCCTCTGCAGCTCGATACCTCGTAAAAATCCATGAGAATGTGACAAAATATTGGTGGATTTGCTTGATATTTGTATTGCCTGCAAGTGCGTGAAAGAAACAACACACGGACATGACTTAATCCCAGTTGGGCTGTACGTTTTCTTCGTACCGAGCACTACCAGTGTAACCGTGTCAGCATCTCACTCTATAATATCATAACGTTAGACCTGTTTTAGACGTTTGTTCTGGAATTCAAGGATTGCATAATATTAGATGCGAGCTCGCTGCACCGCAAAGTGGGGCAGCAACGCACACAAATATAAGGCCTTTTGTTTCTTTAGGAAGTTTTTAATGAAGTAAGCACACCTGATTGTAGGCTGCCGATTTGCCTTCACCGATTCTTCACTGATACATAGTGAATCTTCACTCAGCGCCGGTAGAACTCCAGAACACGTATGCTACAGTTAACACTCTAAACCGATGTAGAGCAACAATAACATGACCCAGTCTTGCTATGTTAGAAAAACAGTGGCTAAGACACGTAATAATTTATCGTACTTCCATCCATTTCTTTATGTCCTCTGTTGGATGAACTTGTAACTTGTAGTGAAGCATGGTGTAACTCTGTGTAACTTACTGGATGGGCCGCTCCTGTCCGTCAAACACTCGAAATTCGATAACCTGCAGGACTTAGAAGAGGCGTCCAGGTTGCTGCGCGATAATCATTCCGCACCGTATTGGTATGAGAGTTCAATTTTCGATACGTTCATATCGAACACAAAGCCTCTGGCTCTGACATGGTAGTTGAGATCATCACATACTAATGTAATGATAAACGTGTTCGCGCAACTAATTGCACCTGCGCTAGTCTCAGTCGTGCTATTCGACGGCGTCACATACTAATTGATACAAAAAAAGATTCAACTTGAGAGAAAAGAAATTGTTTCGGGACTCCTGAAAGAAATCACCGAGATCAAATAACGTCGCTAATGTACTCATATACTTAAATAAAAGCACCATTGGTCATAGAAAACAGAACATCTAAACAACTATACTGTTTTGTTTCAAAATAGTAGAATTCCGGCTCCAGTTCACTTCACCTTGCATCTTGCTAACAATAAACGAAAGCTTGTTACAAGTTAATAGTGCAGTACGTCGGCTCAGCGCTACCAAATTCCCCGACGGCGAGGCGTACTGGACGGTCTTGCTGTAGAACTTGCAAAACCAGAAGAAGGGGCATCGGAAACGGAGTAAGACGGCTTCAATGTCCAGCGGCGCCCTCGACATACAGCCATATCACGCAGCACATGTCGAAAAACGAGCTTGTCCTTGGGTGCAACGATACTAGCAAAACTTTCTAGTAGCCTTTCAGTCGTAACACCCGCCGGATTCGATACAAGGAACGTGTGTAAACTCCTCGTCATCTCACTCGCACTTAGAGTAGTAGGAACAGGCGACTGAGAGGGGCCCGAAGCGCCAGCACGAGGTTGGACTCGAGTCGCCTGCACTATGACCCCATCTCGTCTCTGCTTGATTCTTGCCAGCATATCACGTGATGACATCCCTCCTCTGCCTCTCCCTCGACCTCGAGTTGGAGGCTGTCGACGTTGAGAAGGATCTCCAGCAGCACCGGAGCGACCTGTCCATGTGGGAGTGTAGATAGTTTCGCGTTGCTGTCTCACAAGAGCACCTGACGCTCGTAGCGCACTCAACGCTCCTTTAGCGACTTTAGTAGCCTCCATCTCTACCAGATCTGCTTCTTGATTCTGTACACCATCAGATTCCACTGCTGAATGATCAAAAACTCCACGCACATCACCGCCATCAAACAATTGCTTCAATACGGCGTCGTTGTCTCCAGTCGTGTCTTCTGCGCCCTCTTCCTCTCCGTCTTCCAGTTCCGCGGGTCTATTAACGTTTCCAGCTACAAACAGTTCATTTGTCTCTGCAACGTTGTCCTCTTTCTCGTCCGCTAGTACGAACAGATCTCGTAAGGAATGTTTGTTAAAGCAGCGCTTACGCTTGGCATCGTGCAGTACTTTACTCGTGAGATACTGCTTGAAAATCTGTCGGTGGTAGATTTTCTCCTCGATCGTTCCAGCGGTGACGAGTCTGTACACCGTCACTGGTTTCTGCTGGCCAATACGCCACGCCCGCTCTCGAGCTTGCACATCTGTGGAGGGATTCCAATCAGGATCAAACACCACAACTCTATCAGCACCAACCAAGTTGACGCCGATCCCTCCAGCGCGCGTTGTCAATAGAAACGCAAAGAGATTACTATCCGGAGCATTGAAGGCGTCTAGCCGCTGCTGTCGTTCTGCAACACCCGTTGTACCATCTAGTCGAGTACAAGTGTGGCCCAGTCTGGACATGAAACTCTCTAGAATATCCAACATACTGCGAGTCTGCGTGAAGATGAGAACGCGATGCCCTTGCTCCTTCCAGAGTGTCAATACCTTCTGCAACACCATCATCTTCCCACTAGCCGACACAGCACCAAACGGTTCGTCACTTTCTCCTTCTTCTTTTTCATCCACTTCATCCAGTAGACCAGCGATGTTAGCGAACTCTTCCACTTCATCATCATAGGTCTGTCTCTTCTTATCAGCCAGTCCTCCGTCACCAAACGTAGCCAACAGGTCTGGATGGTTGCAAATATGTCGCAGTACAGAGATGGCTCGGAACGGACGGATATCTCGACGCAGTACGGACGCCACCTCGGGCGACGCTAAGAAGCGCTTGTACAGTGCACGTTGTCGCTGCGTCAGTCGACAGAAGATGATCTGCTCTTGTTTACCAGGCAGCATCTTGTTGTCAGCGTCATTCGTTAACACTTCTTGCTTGGTTCGTCGCAGTAGAAATGGCTGGATTAAATCTTTCAATGCCAACGCACACTTATATGCCATCAGCACTTGCATCTTCGTCGCAGTGGCGTATCCTCCAGCACGAATGGGCAGTACAAACTCGTCGTCAAACGTTGGTAGTGTACCGAGACGTCCTGGATACACAAAGTCGAACAAAGACCACAGCTCTCGAAGCCTGTTCTGGATCGGTGTACCCGACAGGATAATGCGGTGTACAGTGCGTAGCTGCTTGCAGACCAGCGTCGTCTCAGCGTCCGGATTGCGGATCCGATGGCCTTCGTCCAGCACCACGTAGTCCCATTCTCTTGTCAGGAACAGGCTCTGATACTGTCGAACGTTCTCGTAAGTACTCACGACAACGCCACCTTCAGTCGGGGTGTCTTCTCTTAACATGTGATAATTTATATCCTCCTCGTGGTCTTCTTCAAAGCGAAACACGTCCTCTATCAGCTGTTCATAGCACTCACTTGAGAAGGACGTACTCACACCTGTTCCGGAAGCATGTAGCAGCACTACGCGCATCCATGGCGCCCATTTGTGCAGCTCTCTTACCCACTGTAGCAATACTGACGCTGGACAGAGTAACAGCACTGTCCGTAGTCTTCTAGCGCCATGTAGACAGCCCAGAAATGACGCTAGCTGTACTGTTTTTCCTAGTCCCATGTCGTCTCCTAGGATTCCTCCAACGCCTCGTTCGTGAAGCTTGTGTAGCCACTCGAGACACTCTCGTTGATGCGGTAGTAACTGAGTTAGGACGTAACTCGACACCAAGAGACCTGATGACGTCTCCGTGACGTCCCACGGAGAGTAAAACTTGGGTCCAGTGACAAATTTCTCGTCTTTTTCGTCATCTTGTCCAGTTTTCGTTTCTTCTTCTTCAACGTAGTCCTCAGGTTTTGGATTATTGTAGAATGTTTTCCTATATTCGTCAATGGAATCTCTAAATTCTCGACGTAGCTCATGCAGTCGACGTCTGTAAAGATCCAGACTGCCGTCATCTGCCCACGTGGCTGCTGCGGCCTTCCTGTCTTGCTTCGATCTCTTCTTAGAGGGCGTGGAGATAGTGTTCTGCTCGTCTGATTCTATGTCTGATTCCTTTGTTTTCCGGGTATTGTTGCGGTCGTCTCCGCGTACTAACCGTCGTCTCTTAGCTGGGTGCTTCTTGTGCTTCTTGTGTTTGGTTTTATTCTCGTTGGAACGTGGAGAATAGTCGGAATCGTCGTCATTACTCGAGGATGGAGAGAAGTCACTGGCGTCAGAAGCTTCTGCTCCATCGTCTGCGAGAGGTGACGGAGACGGAGTTACATAAATGGATAGAGTAGACGATGGTGCAGGTGGACAAGGTGGTGGTGTGGATGGAGATGATCTGGAGGCGTTGCTAGCGGCGAGAGAAGGTGGTGGAGGCATCACACCGATGTATATACAAGAATGATAGGACTGAGGACGTTGTCTTTCAGTTGAAGAGCACTCATGGGTTGAAACCTAAACTTGATTTAATTAAGGTGAGCTGTGCTAATTAAACGTATTTCGGATAAGTGGAATCTCGGTGGTCGCAATAAGGGATTTGACAGATGGATACACTATACCTCCTTAGGCAGTTACGGTACATGAAACGGATCGTCTATGGCTACGCCTGCTTATCAAAAATGCTGTTGACTAGTGGATATACATAACGACAATGCTGTCTACAGGAATGGCGTGAATCGACAACTGTGATGACACTCTTAGTTCATAACGACAATGATGTTGACAAGAACGGCGTCCTAAAAAAGGGCTGAACGCCCCAGAAGCGCCTCCAGCGCCAACTAGAGTAGCAAGTACATGTAGCAGAGACTCACTTTGCTTTTGCCAAGAAATGATCTTAGGCATACTTTTAGGGAGCATCGCCGGCTCCCCTTTCCGTGCCTTCATTCTGCAGACACTACAGGCACCAGATTGAGCAGTTTGCTCCCAACACGGGGTACTATGGCGAATACGTCGGTTCGTATGCGGCTTCTTCTTATTATTTTCTACTGTATTCATATGGAAGAACTCATACTCACTTGATATGCCTCCTTACAACTTTATCATACACTCAGAAAGTTGCCATTTTTGAATGTATCCTCTCTGATTCCGCCAATGACGCTTAGAATTAAGCTTTTACCGTTTGATAACCAGTCTCTCAATTCTTAATATTATGGATTGTACTATAAATATTATCGAGGGCTGCTGCTGCAGCTTCGACAGTGCCGGTGCTACGGCTGCGAAGAAGGCGCTGCAGATGGAACGGCAGAGAAACCCCAAGCCTTCGATATATAATACAACAATTGGTCTTGCCAAATCTCAGCTTCGCTGCTGGAGGCCTAATAAGTGACTTGTCAGAAATTCAGATTTCCGTTGTTTTGACTAAAATTACCATCATCACTTTTTAATCCAGAGTTGTTAGGGTGATCTGATGCAATATCATTGTTCCTCAAACGTACAAATTGACCCGAGTCCCGTACCTGGCTTTTGACCGACTTGATTGCGCAGCAGAATCAATTAGCCTCCAGAACCATGAGGAAATGCACAATGCTAGTAAAATATAAGAGATGTAGTACTAGTAAGCGTCGTCCTCTGCAGACCCAAAAAGATAACATACACGATCATACAAGTATCTCTTCTCTGTACTGAATACAGTATAATCGAAGTAAGTATTCTACAGCAGGGCTCGGAAAATACCGTAAGGTATTGTACGGCTTTCAACCGCAGTCCGTAATAAGTTATTCCATATACGCAGAGACAATAGTTAATTATTTAGAAATACCCAATGTATTGATTTCCAGGAAAGCCAATTGTACCTACATTTGCTGGAACATGTCGTCACGTCCCAGTACGACCGATTGGCTCGCAGAAACATCAGCATCTCGAAATTGACCGGCAGGAGAGACGCTCGCTGTGGAGAAAGCACCAGTTTCGCCTTCGAGAAGAGCCGCTCACAGCGATTGCTGGTGGGTGGCAACTCGACCAAGAGCTGACAATATTGGGACGGCCTCTGGGCGACAGCGCTCGCACGCTTCGCTCTCAACACCGCCGTTGCAAAGTCTTGATCCTCCTCGGTCTTCTCCTCCCCGTTTTCGGCGCCATTCTTGCGCTTCTTTCCCGTGAGGCCTGGGCTGGCCGTTACCTCGAAGCGTTTGATGGCCTTGCGCTCACTCGTCGTCAGACGACCAGTTTCTCCGTTAATGACCTGCATTAAACATAATATTAAAATCAGTATTTGTAGACACTATTCATATAAAAATACAATAAAAACACAATACCTTCACGGTAGCAGCCTCAAAAACTGGAGAATGAACGATGGATGCCGTTACTCCCAGCTTGGATGTCAGTGATGGGAAGCGCTGCAAAACTGAGTCGAAGAGTACGCGAACATCGGCTAGCGACAGGTCTTCAGATTGTAGCTTGATTGTGACGCTATGAAAAACCTGTAGATCGCCTAGAAGCGCTCCGATCTTACGATGCATGGCTGCCTTTGGAATAAGGTCCAACACAGCGTCCACTTGCTTGATCTCATCGCGGATACGCACGTAGAGCGCCACCATGTCGTACGTAGAGCTCCAGCGAGTCGCGTTGGGCCTCAATGGAGCCAGGGGTGTGTGCTCGCGTAGAGCGGCGCGATTGTTTACCGTGCGCAGCGCGGCCATCAGCACGCTCACCGCGTCCACCGTCGTCTTGTGCTCCTCCAGGTATGAGTTCACAGCGAGATTAAACCGGTACGATGCGCAGCCAATCAGAGGAACGCCGAGATATGTCGCAGCTGCTTGGTTCGTGGTGCAATTATCGCCGATCAGAAAAGCCAGGCTCGATTCGGATTGGTGAAAAATCGACAGGATATTACGCATAAAAGCGCAATGTGATTGGGCCGTTAGATCTCCTTCTTCCACTGGTGCAATTGCCAGAAGAGTCTGTTTGAGCTGTTTGTCGTGCCAGAAAACGGCGAACAGAGCCACGTAAAGCTCCAAAAAGCACGTCCAGCCATCAAACATGATCCCAAATGGCCCGTTTAGCTCGGCGCTGATCTTGGTCTCAACAGCAGCCACTACCTTGCCGATGTAGACCTTGAGCGTCTTCGATCAGATAGGCTTGAGCTTTGACATGCTGCGAGTGAGTGGATCGTCGACCTCACTAAGAGGCATGTTGCGGTCGACGACCCACTCAATCCAGCTGTACATGTTGAAAGCCGTTGGGTTGACGAACCCACAGACTGTCAGTGAGCCAGCCTGTCTGCGCTGGTGTGCGTCGTAATCGGCGACGTAGCCAGGGTGCTTGTCCTTGAGGTGGCCAACCAAATTGGCGTAGCCACTTGAGGGTAGCTGCTTACGCCGCGTGCCACAGTAGTTGCAGGTAAAGTAGTGTTCGGCGTCAGCCACGTAGAAAAACCGGCATAGCTCGCGGTTGGAGACGGAGGTCATGCTTGAGCTTCTTGTACTTGATAAACAAAAGGAAAATAAGATATCTAGATAGAGAAGTTTGCATGGTGTGCTCTGCGAAGGTAGTGTTTTGTGCGTGTACTGTGGGCCATCCAAACGTTTGCCTTGTGCGGCTGTGCGGTTAAGCGAACCGGTCCGGTTAATAGTATACTGGCCAGTCAGTAGTAATAACTTTTAATAATTTCAATAATACTGCTCAGTATCAGTTTGCAATAGTTAATAATTAAATACTTTCAATACGAATAGTATTGGTACGGAATTATTTTTTTTCCGAGCACTGTTCTACAGGCCTGGGCTAACACATCCATAACGATCACAAAGCCAGTGTTCGTCGAAGGAACTCATTTCACAATTTGCTTCGCTTCGCTGCAGACCAAAGAGAAAAGAAATCCACACGATGCGTGTCTATTTCATCGTTCTCCTCGTTGTGGTTACCCTCGTGGCGAGTACCGGCGCTCTCCCAACGCTCAAGGACTCGAGGCGAGCCATTCCTATCACTTCGATTGGCGATCTCCGATCAAGAACTGCAAACGAAAATAGAGGCACCAATCGCTCCCTTCGGAAGGAAGAGTAAGTGGACGAAAGCGTTGAGGAGCTGATGAGCACGTCTCAGTTTTCATCTGTAGAGAAGGTACTGGAACGTGTGCCTTCGAGTGAGAAGAATGTGATTTTGGAAGGCCTTAAGCATCTCTCTTCGGATGACACGGCGGCAATGCTGAAGAATTTGGCGTCTTTGGAGAGGCTGGAAGTAACATTGAATACAGGGAAGGT
>NW_008649062.1:117846-120221 GCF_000247585.1 Phytophthora nicotianae INRA-310
TGTAGTCATTCTCGCAGTCACTACGAGCCATTTGACATACGATACGTCTATCGTCAATTGACAACCTTGCCCCCTGGCGATTGATGTTGTCCATGATGTGTCGCAGACAAAACCTGTGTCGAACATCGGGAAAACTTCAGCCACAGAGGCTAAAAGGCTCTTCTGGCGGTCGGAAATTGCTGTAAACTTAGCTAAGCTTGTTGCAAATTTCAAAGTTGTTAAAAAACCTGTGCCAATTCTCATAGTTTTCGACTGGAACCAGCGCCAGTGCAAAAGGTACGACATGATTGCTGAAATCATCGGCAGTTGCAACGAGGAAAACGCTTCTCTTGTTCATTTCTTCCTTCAGGTGGGTTCCATCAAAACCAACAATAGGCTTGCACATTTTGACGATATGAATTCCAACATTTGGAATGAAGCATGCTCGTCGAAAAGTAGCGTTGTCAATTTCACGGTCAACTCTCCACACAGAATTGGGGGTTTTCTCCTCCATGAACTTGAAGTACGCCTCTAGTTTCTGATAACTTTCGATGATGTCTCAGCGGAGGCTATCGTCAATGTCCATCTTCATCCTAGAGATAGCGCTGCTTGAAATTGTGAAACTACGGAATTTGGGAAACTCACGAATCGATCTTCCATCTAAGGATGCCGTAGATCTAGCGTGCGTTGGTAGCAAATCTCTCATAACCAGAGTAGTGAGATGTTGAATGTCTTGTGCAGTGTTCCGAATAGCTGTCGATGGATGAGAAATTGCACCTTCAACGCAAGGCGTTCCCGTATACATTGATGAAAAACGGGCACTCTAAATTGTCCAAAGGCGTCTCCCGGTCGAAAAATTGGACACCGTTGCGTTTCTTGCACTGATACTTTGCGTTCCCGGAGTTGTTGCCCTTGACACTTGTTTGCTTCAAAAAAATATTGGAAGCCTGACTTAACGGCAAATTTTTTACACCGCCCCCGAGCGTTCTTTTGAGAAGAAATTTTATCCTCAGAAATATTTTCGTTTCGGCTGTAGACTAGACCATAGTCCTGCTTTGAGGAATCGTCAATCTGAATCGAAATGTCACGCCGTAGAAGTCGTTAGTCTCGATCAAGCTCGATGTCAGAGCAGTCAACTACGAAACGAGCATTGCCGAACTTGCACAGAGGATCCGAACGCTCTCCGGGGTGTTGAATCGATGCGTTTGTAGAAGCAGGAAGCTGCAAGACCGATCCCGAGTTGAGATCTTGAGCAGGCATTGGCATATTGAAAATAAACAACTTGAGAAAATGTCGCTGATGAAAATAGCAAATGTAGCATGCTATATTTGGAAATCAAATCATATTTGGTATCGGTAAAAGTAAAATATTTGTATTCTGTAGCCATTTTCCATATTTTTTTTACTGGGTATTGTTCATTTAACGTTCAATTCGTATAACATGGTTTGTAAAACAAAAAACTCCTAAATTAACATTTTACAATCTAAATTGTAAATTTCTGGAATCGCATATTGTTTTAAAAAAAGCGTTTCGAGATAAGTTTACAAAGAAGTAGCATAAGAATGAACTCTAACGAGATATTAATACGACTACGGGGTGCGTGGATGCAACGCTGCCAATACATATCAACTTATAGCTAATTATAACCACACTTCTTTTCTGAGGTGCTCAACCTCGACTCATTTGAGATATCGATGATCTTCGGGTCATTGATTTAATAATAAACGCATAATAAGCGTTCGAAGTGATTAATGCCATTTGCACGTTGAAAATTTTAACATAAGCCATGGTGCCTAGCGTCGACATTTCCACGACGTCGAGATCATGTTAAACTTTTTATTCTTTCACTTCTTCGCCGGAAAAATACTCTTGTAAGCATTTGATACGGGCACTGGTTCAGTGCGAACTAAGTAGGGTACTGGTTTTTAATTACTGCAAACCCAGGGCAGATGTACTGGAATTGACACTGTTGGTTTGAAATATTTTTGGAAATCATCACAATCCAGTACCCTAATACTGGATTATGGAAATTCCTTCCTCTAATACACATGTATTTGGTGGGGGCAATGATCACGCGTGTCTCGAGTCTCGCGTACGTGAGTAATCAGCAAGTCCCTCGTTGATTTCCTACTAATAAGTAAACAGCAAGTACCACGTTGATTACGTCCTCCTACTCGGTTTGTACAGCTATTTTTTACCCTGGTTACTAAGGTTAAGTTCACTATTGTAAAACCAAGTGATTGAAGGAAACCTATCTTTTTGGCTGCAACCATTCAGATACGCGAGGACGGGGATCATGGACTTTGTATCTGTCCCGACGAAAGCTGGATTATATTGCCCAGCATCGTTGGTCACTACCCTAGAGCAGCAAATACTATCCTTAGACGAGTGCTATT
>NW_008649062.1:121703-123854 GCF_000247585.1 Phytophthora nicotianae INRA-310
GACACCTCGGAAGGAGTCGAGCGAATGCAGCTTGGCCCTTCAGGAGCCGCGATGTTGCAAACCAGATCGCAGCGGGTATCGAACGAGAGGCCCAGGGCGGGCGCCTCTGCGGTAGTCAGCAGACCGAACGAAAATCGAGACAGACTGCAGACGTTCTTCAACTCGGCGATGGAACGCCTCTTGAAGAAGCTGTGCGCCGCACAGGGGACGCCAACAATGCCCCGGGTGAGAAGAACGGAGCTGCAGGACGTCGACATGGAGTCGGTAGAGTCTGACCACGAAGGATACGACCCGGACGATCTGGATCTCCCCGTCTCCCGTCAAGCGACGGTAGCCACTGCTGCTACAACAACTGGATTACCAGCGATCACCCCTCGCATTCGTGTGTCTGCTATACCGGAACTCAAGGGGTTCTCGGGGAAGGATGACGACGAGGATCGCGCCCGGGCCTGGATCGGCAAGAAAAAAGACCTGGCGACAGGCAAAGCCCCTACGCGCGCGGGACGACATTGTACGGGAAATACTTCGTTACCGGTTCGTTGGGCCGTGGATTAGCGGTATGTGAATTCCGAGACCGAAATCCCCAAAATCCGGTTGCCAAAGTCGAAATATAGTTTGATCGCATGGAGAGCTGTCGTTTTTTTCTCTACGCTAGGCCTCGCACCAGGCTATCATCAAATAAGGGTGGAGCCATAGAATCGCAAGTATGCGGCGTTTAGGACTGAGCCGCAGGCGTATCAATGGTACGTCGCGCCCAAGGGATTGAGCGGAATGCCTGGCGTTTGGTCAAGACTGATGCGATTGCTGTTTGGAAATTTCGATTTTGCGACAGTTTACCTGAACGACCTGTGTATATTCTCGAGGGGTGGAGCCGGAACATATCGCTCATTGAACGTGTCCGAGGTATTGTGCTCGCAGAAGTTGTATGCTCGTCTTTCCAAGTGCCAGTTCGGGTGTACTTCGGTGAATTTCGTAGGACACACTTTGTCTGTGGGAGGGCTGCACGGCGATGAACGCAAGACGCGCGTTATCGAGCAGTGGCCGGTTCCTACGTCGGCGAAGGAGCTGCAAAGTTTTCTGGGCTTATGTGGCTATTACCGACCCTTCATTGGTCGATTTGCGACTATTGTTCTTCCCCAAAGCAATTTACTGGAGAGCGATGTGGCGTGGACCTGGACGGACTCTCACGAACACACGTTCCTGCACCTGAAGGCAGACCTACAGCAGGCACCAGTGCTTGTCCTTCTCAATTACTCGCTACGGTTTGTGGTTACCACGGATACATCCGGATATTGCTGTGGTGCGGTACTGTCACAAGTTCATGATGGCAGTGACCACCCAGTTGCTTTTCTGTCGAAATAACTATTGAGGCATAAAGTGAACTGGCCTGCACATGAGAAAGAGCTGCTTGCAATCAATTTATCACTTCGAAAATAGCTTCACTACCTCTACGGGACGGAATTCGATGTGTTTACGGACAATTCAGCATGCCAATGACTTCTTATCCATCCCAACGTCTCGGGTAAGTTGGCGCGTTGATTGGACTTCTTCGGTCAATTTTCGTTCGTGCTCATCATGCGAAAGGATCAAGTAATGCGGTAGCGGAAGCACTATCACGCGTGGATACCGAGCCCGATCACTCTGGGTCCGTCACGCCGAGCGGCCCAGCTCCTCGCCTGGTGGTGCACACGTGCACAACCTCGTGCAGCCGTAGCGTACCTCACACGATGTCGGTTATGGCACTGGGGAACCTATCACGTGACCTGGGTCTACTTTGCGGGACAGCAGATTATTTGAGGGGAGGAGTAGCTGCTGCACGCAGGGTTGGCGTTCCACAAGCTGTTACCGCGCTAAGGACGTCGCAACTAACAATGATTACAGTAAAGTTCACCGAGACTACCAAGCGAACGTTTCTTAGAAGTTATCGTCGCGGCCCTCTCTATAAGAACATCACCAAGTCGTCGGCTACAGCGCGGCAGGTCGTTCCCAATACTGGCACGGTGCTCAAGCTGGATGGATTGCTGTTCGTATTGTCGCCTAAGGAACACGTATCGCGTCTCTGCGTGCCAGCTGGCGAAGCACTTCGCAAGACACTCTGCGCGGAAGCTCACGATGGGCGGCGCTTGCAGGGATTCGTCGAACGCAGCAAAA
>NW_008649062.1:126694-129350 GCF_000247585.1 Phytophthora nicotianae INRA-310
GCTTAAGGACAAGGTCGAAGTAATACAAAAGGTAAATAAAGGCTATATACTCGCTTCTGATTGGTCAGATCGGGCATCAAAACAGATTATTATCGCTTTCATTTAGGTCGTTTAATAATGAATAAGGGACTGTGATTGGACTGGATTGTCTCGTATGCAACGTGTTGCAATTAAAACTGTACCTCTTTTTTTACTTCGACTCGGTCCTAAACAATCGATGTTGATACCATATATCCGATTCACATGTACCAGGTAGCGTTGAAAAGAGGAAAGCAGTCTAGTTTTAGGTATTATTTAAAGAGTGAACTGTTTATAAGCGAATTCTTTTTATAATGATTCTACAAATTGGTGCTCTTGCCAGTTTA
Source organism: Phytophthora nicotianae INRA-310 (assembly GCF_000247585.1). NCBI lineage: Eukaryota > Oomycota > Peronosporomycetes > Peronosporales > Peronosporaceae > Phytophthora > Phytophthora nicotianae. Next base: position 127,060 of record NW_008649062.1, read on the forward strand.
CCAGCCACCTTGGCTTGACCAAAGTATGCTCCTCCAACTCTGCATATTAAACTCTAAATCGAACAATCAGAGTTTAAGCAATGTTTTTTTTTCAGTATCGGAGCGCTTTGGCGAGACTAACTTATTTTTCACAGATAACAAATTGGTTGATTTTTAGCAGCTTAGGGTTAACGCCTCCGTTTCCAGAACTCTCTAGTTATTGGGTTGAATAATCAACATGTTCCTGTAAAGTTGGAGTAGAGAAGTTAAGTATGCTTTCTCTACGAAGCACAAACTTTGGTCAGTAGGTTGAGTGTATCTAATTTATTTAAGGGCCCTACATGTACCTTACGTCCATGACGACTACAAAGCACAAAATCCAGAGCTGTTCCGTACGAAGTGCGGCTTTGTTATTTCAGTATTCTTACTGATTTTTATTTATTTACTGTTTTCGAACTCTGTCAATCTGTAATATTCTCGCGACATGCTGTAAAACTATTAGTACTCCGAGAAGACGACACAGACAACCTGCTGGTAGTCAATTCATTCAATTCAAATATTGGTGGTAATCAATTCTGCTGCAGCAACTATTTTTTTTCTTGCAGCAGGTCACATTTTGTTTCCAGCTCTCTGATCGGCCCATAATTTTTTTGGCGATCTGCAACAAAACTGATGCTCGTCGAGCTGCAAGATTTTTTTTTTTCGAGTTTGTACCTATTCGAAGCGTCGCAGTGGGGAAGACGCTAGCCATGGTTGTGTCCGTGGGCAGCGATGCAGCCGCCACAGCTCGCTCTGATGAAAACCAAGATGGAACCAATGAACAAGAAGCACTAGTCGCTAGCTCTGTCGAGACGTTGTTCACTACTTCCAGTTACACCCTATCATGTTGAACCGTGATAGTACTCGAGCTCAACTCCTCAACACTGATCCATCAGCAAGAAAGGAAGAAACCGAAGAGGAAGACAACAGCTCAACCGGGGGCGAATCAAATGCTAAGACTACTACAGGGTCACAGGCAAGCGGTCGATCTTCCACGCCAACATCAATAGTGCAAATACCCTCAAAGAAACGACGGCGCAGAACCAGGGACGATGAATACTCTCCTTTAGTGCCATTGAAACGAGCTCAGCTGACGCAGAACCGCGAAATACAGTTAATGGAGTTAGAAGTGCGTAAGCGGCAAGTCAGCTTGCAGGAAAAAGAGATGGAAGTTCGGCAATTACAGCTACAAAACGAGACTAGAGCTACTGAAGCCAAGATCGCGGAGGCCAATGCTCAGACCGCAAAGCTTCTTCATGAATCTCAGCACTGGAGACTGCAACGCAAGGTTAGCCTCCTCCTTGAACGGAAAAAGCTTCTGGATGAAGGTGTACCGATTGATGATATTGATGCACTTTTACCGCTTAGCTCGGATCTCTAGTAAATATCCCAGAAGTTGATTTCGTCTTGCATCTCCTGCTGAATTAGCTGGGACAGCCACATATAGTTCATCGTCATCTTTCAGTTCTCCAGTTATGCACGCATCCAGTTCTCTCCTCCATTCTTGTGGAATCGGCTCAGCAATAAGTAAGTTGTGAATAATACATGCGTACGTAACGTATTGTATAAGATGCCTCATGTGCTTTTTCTTCTTGCTCAGCTGAACACGCATTTTCAGCAACCCAATGCTCACTTTTAATACGAGCCTTCGCAAGTTGGTTGTTGAAGTAGTGGTGATCAGGATGCATCGCTGCTTTTGGCGGCTTCTTGAACGCGGGAACAATGACATCAGAAGGCTGGATGGCAGAATCACCGAGCAAGTACTCATTACAACGGAAATGCTGATCCGGATTACACGCGATTATCATGCACCGATCCCGGCCAACCCACTGCGATGTTTCGCACTCTTGCAACATCATCACAGGTCCCCAACGCATTGACAGAGTATGAAGATTTCCTGCTGTAATAATCCTCCCCGTTGTGGAGACGATTTGTAGGAAGAGGGATAAGTGTGCCATCCGAAATTCCAATGCAATTCACGAAGCCATATTTTGCCTGGATCCGTTGTGAAATCGCTCGTCCCTCCCTTTTGTCCGGCCAAGTAATTGTCGTAGCCTCCAGCTTCAATACCGCAGCAACACTACGCTTCAAATACTTCGCAACAGATCCAGGTGCCACACCCAGACACTTTCCAATTTCTATCGATGTGTTACCATTGCCGTACGCTCCCAAATATTTCTACAGCACCATCAGGTGTAATTCAACACCGCCCCGAAATGGCTTTCGCCCCGAAGTCTTGAACACTGGGTCGTCTTTTAGTAGAGTAGCTAAAT
>NW_008649062.1:134140-166122 GCF_000247585.1 Phytophthora nicotianae INRA-310
CACAAGTCCGATACTCCAACAGCGATAACCGGGAAACCTCTAGTGTTGAGTTTAAAAGTTGCATCAGGATGGGTCATGTAGCTATTGGCATATTGAAGTCGCCGAATAGACGTTTTTGTCGCAAACCCGACTACTAGCGGGCTTTCGTCGGATCCCTTTCCCAATTTGGGTTCGCCGATAGAGCCTACAGCATACCCGAAAGCAAAGGCTACGTTGTCGCCAAGGCCACTTGAGTACCGATTTTTCTGAATTAGAGCCTCCATTTCATCAACATAGTCGTTGTCGTTCAGGATGTTTTTACGGTGATTCCGAACTCGCGTTTGAACACGAGGTAGCAATTCTCTCGGATCTGCTGACTCCAGTTTGAAGTGAAGCACCATCTCGTTCATTACGCGAGATGGTTTTTCACCCGCTGAAGCTCGCTCTCGAATAAATCTTTGCATACCAAGACTAATTCCAGACGTCTTGGGTGATGATATAGTGCTCAAGTGGACTCCACTCTGAAAAATATTGCTTTTGAGGGTTTCTTGGCAAAACAGCACTTTGACAAACCAGTTGCAACTCTGGAGGCTACTTGCGCTCTCCGAACACGAAGTCGAATTGCACTTGTAGATTATATAGCGCATATTGTGTTGATTCCCATTCGGCGAGCACACCTGGCATCTCTCGAGTTGATTCTTGACTTTCAACCTTCTCTTCTGTATATCGATAAAATCCTCCATGTCTGCCTCAGTCGAGCAGGAGCGAAAGAACTTCCAAGTGTAGTTAGGCATGCTGATTCTTGAGATGAAGGTGTCTCTGTGGGGCTGTTATGGTTTGGTGAATGAACGTCTATATCCGGACTAAACTACTAACTTAGAATTTGAGCACGAGACTATTTCAGCTGGCCAATCCGCTTGCAGACGGAATAGCGCGTGGAAGTCACCACCAATCATGGCAGTTGTGTCTGTACTTTCAACCGACAGCTTTGTAAAACTACTTCATCCGTCTGTAAGCACGTCCTCAATTCTGTAGATTTCACACGGTCTCTGTAATTCTAGCCATTTGTCTGTACATATGCAAACTTCTCCTGTAGATTTGATCCTCGCTCAGGCAGCTCTCTGCCTGCACTATCCAGATCACAGCTGTGATCTGAACTTCCTCTCGTACTTGCTAATCAGAATTAATACAACTTAGAGAGGTTTCAGTTGTTATTTTAACTCTCTGGCAGACAGGACTCCCTGTCTGCCTTTTAGCGAGAGGCGCGCTCAGCGCGCCCTTGCCACTCAACAATACGTTTCTTTTCACTGGCATGCCAACATCACTTTAAGAAAAAGGCTATATATGAATCGACAAAAAGCGCCTCAACTCGAATCCCTACTTACATCATACTGAAATAAATATAAGAGAAATCTGGCACGTGCGTTAAGTTGGTTAATGTTGTTGGCAAAAGCTCATTCTCTCTCTTGATCAATATTGCTGGTAAAAAAAATATTGGACACCACAAAGTACTATTTCAGAATGGTCCCCAACTCTACGGACCTGTTCTGCTTCTTATTGACCCTGCGAAATCGCTAAAGTTGAAATCGATCTGAGGGCAGCTCAATCAATGATTGCTATTATCCGGATACGTCAGCCGATAATCTACTACATTTTCTCCCGCACCCACTCTGCGATGTAGTTGTCGTGTGGTTTCGCATCGCCAGGCAGTATAGATTCCTCTACAAAGTCAGAAGTGATCCAACTTTGACCGAAATGCCAGACCAGAAGCAGCACTACATCAAATTTGTTGGGTGCATCCTCAGCCATTTCCACCGATTCCAGCTTTAGACCGGGATAGTGAACTAGCAGCCAGCATATAGTTCCCAAATGACCCGAATATACAGCGTACTTGAGTATCCAATTCGTACACCAGTCCGCTCGGTTCTCATGGAGCCATTTTAGCATATTCAGGTCTCCTTTTTTAGCAGGACCATCCATGATACTGGCAGAACACCCCTCTGACCTGTTAATTTGAAGATACTGAAGTATAGACATGTGCCCATTGGACGCTGCTGCATCCATCGCCACTGTAGTGCACCCTTCATCACGGTTTTCCTGCAACCACTGCACTACGTGAAGATGGCCATACGTCGCTGCACCATCCATCGCATTAGCTGTACAGCCCTCCTTCCGGTGCATATGCAGCCACTGTATCACAGCAAGATGGCCATGGGCAGCAGCAAGATCTATCGCATGGCTTTTAGCCCAGAGTTTGTTGACCTGAATTGTTAATCGGCTTTCAGGGGCATCCTCATCCATAGTCATAACAGTGCTGAGTCCGTGGAAAAACTGTAAAATCTCCAAGCGGCCATATTTTGCCGCTTCATCGATCACATTGGATTCCTCGTCGCTCGGAGGATATAATTTGCGTTCAAGAAGCCATTTGACGGTCTCCAACTTTCCATTACTTACGGCGCCTACCCAAATGCTAACGTCTTTGAAAGCATTAGGTATTCCAAGATTGTAAACGTACTGCAACAATTCGATGTGACCCTTTCGAGCTGCCAGCCAGGTTAGGTCAGCTAAAACTTTGCAATAACAATTACAAATCAAATACCCCATTCGGTGCTCAACTAGACAGCGGATGGTCGGGAAGTTGCACCGCATAAACGCAATTTTCAACGCAAAACCCCAGCATCTGATCCAAATGGAGCTATCGATCGGAAGCTCAGGAACCAACTGTATCACTTTCTGTAAGAGCTCCAAGTTTCCTACTTCAGCAAGACTTTGTATGGCACTCACTGTGTGGGTCTCACTGCGTCGTAGGTATCCACAGTCAAACATCCACTCAATCATGTATACATTCTTCCCAGGACAAGCGTAGTCCAAGAGGCAGCCACCACGTGGCATCAAAAACTGCGCAAGATCCATATCGCCGATATCCAGGGCCATAGCAATGAGATTGTGAACGTGAACACCACCACCAATGTTCTTGTGCATCCACCTGACAACTTCTGAGTGTCCGTTCTCCATCGCGGTTACGATACTGTACCCCCAGTCAACCATCCCAGCCTCGATTTGGTAGGCAAGAAAGATTTTTAACACGTCCAGATGGCCCTTTGCAACTACGGCGTCAACGATATATTCACTTATTTGAGATCCATTATTGTGTTCTAGAAGCCACTCCACGACTGTCACATCATTTCTTGTACCGGCAACTTCCAGTGCCTCTGCAAACTGCCACTGCGCATAGTGCGTATCTGAGCATAAATAGTTGCATAAGGTCCAAGACGAACTTCTATCCTCGGCACTAGTGCAACTGGACTCCCAGATCCAGTCGAGCAAATCTATCGACCCATAGGAACACGCTTCTGCTAAGGGCAAATTAGGTGGGGGTCCCAGGAAACTCGAAATGATTCCACCAGTGTGCTGTAGAGCATCGTTGTGGCGCAGGACGACCTCGACGCACTGCAATACCACCGATCGGGGCTCTCTAAGAGAGTCTCTTCGCTGGAGGAGCGGGGACATTGCTCGGGTGAAGCAAATTTATTCGTTTGGTATTATCCAATCAGCAGGTGTTCTTTTAAAATAAAACACTTGTGATATTTTCAATACTTTTATATACCGTAAAAGGCGTATACAGTAGACCATGAGAGTATAGGAAGCACAATACACGAGCCAATGACTAAGTGGCCCTTCGGCACCTCTTTAAGGGGGATGCAGAGTCAAGTTGAAGGTGAGGCAGAACGCTAAAAAGTGATCATAAATTGGTCCTTTGCCGACAATAAAAACAACACTAAGCGTAATTTTCCACTAAAGAGCTGTACACCGAACTCGCTACTTGTGTGACACTAGCAACAAAGTCAGCCGTGGTATCCACATAGGTTATACTTGCAGTTATTGAACTAACGTTACTCGACGCCCTGCAGCTCAATAGGCGAGATCAATCCATCCCAAGAGTCACACATTCACACGTCCATGCGAGCAATCAAACTTAAATAAGCTCGCGCATCATCTCTTTTTTCATTGGTCGCGTGCACGTCATGCATGCTAACGCAATATAGACTTGAAGTCATGCGAGTTCTACCTTGAACTGAATATTAAAGGATATGTAGTTACACGATTCCCGAAAGAGCTTGAAAGTACCTTCAAGGTACCTCGATAAACAAGGTTATCTGTTTATACGGGTATTGTATATCTCTTCGACTACGTACGGTTGAAGTTGTTCTGGATAACTGGTCATTGCCCACCTGGAGGCATTCCTCAATCTTCTACGAGAACGAGAGCAACCCCAGCGATGTATTCTTCGCTGCTGAGCGTTGAATTGATTCTGAGCCACCAAGAAAACTCTGCAGCATTGCAGGATCTGGGCCCCACTATCTCTGATTTCCTGGGCCCGGACAGCAACCTCTCGCTGCACGACGCTTGCAAGATCGGATCCCTGAAGCTGCTGAACTGGATCTGGCGCGTTAGCTTCAGTGACATTAGCTCCAGGTCTTCCAGTTGGTCGCCCACCTGCTTTTTGCAGTCCAATCGCCATTACTATCGATGGCAATTCTCCGAGTCATTGGAGATCGCTGCAGGTCAAGGCGATTTGACGGTTGTCAAGTGGCTCCTTGAGCGCTTTAAGGACTGCGAAGTGGCCGTAGAAGTGGTGGAAGCTGCAGCCAAGAACGGACATTTGGAGATACTGCTGATTTTATTGGAGACTGATGTGGAGAGGATGAAGACTGGACACAAAGTGCATTGGGGTGGGCACAGCCTTAGCAATGCTGTCGAGAATGGTCACTCAGATGTTGTTCATTGGTTGTGCCAATACAAAATATCTGAGTTCGGTGAAGCTCAGATCACAAATGCCATCACGACCGCTCTACGTGTGGGGAATACGAAGCTGGCCGAGTTTCTGCTCCCTCCGGGCAAGTGCATTCTGGACTATGGCCAATACTGTCCACATCCGGATATTATCCAATGGAAGTTGGACTGTGGATATTTCCGACAAGATTTTTTCAGCGCTGGAGTTGCCATCAAGAATCTGGTTCATTCGGAACGCTTGGATTTAATGCAGCGGATTGCAGAACAGCAAAACCCACCTCCGGACGACGCGGAGTGGACTACTGACTGGCGTTGCGCTATGGTCCTCGCTTGTGTGTACGGCAATCGTGATATTCTCCAATGGTTGATGGAGCACCCGGCTGGTCGATGGACGCTCGAAGGAGACGATAGACTGTACTCTGAGCTCGTATTCAGCGCAGCATACAAAGGGAGCATCCAGGTCATGGAATATCTATTCGAACTAGGAGCTGTCGATAAAATCTGTGATGCTCTACTGCACGCAATCCGAGAGGATCACATCGACTTAGTCAAGTGGCTGATCGACCATATTCCCGATTCGGAACGCATTCCGGACTATTGCGTACTGGATGAAGCTGCAAGGTACGGACGCTTGGAGATGCTCCAGTATTTCCAAGAGCAGGATGTGTCGGTCGTTCCTGAATTCTCTCATTCCGTAAGACGAGTTCGGAGTTCCAGTAGAGAGAAACACATGACGCAAATGTTCGTGCCTGCTTCGGATAATTATCTGAAAGTGCACGCAACGTTGTGTAGATACCGCTCCCAGTGGCTTCCAACTGATCCCATGGACGACGCAGCAGCTAATGGCCATCTCGAAGTGGTGAAATGGCTGCATGTTCATCGGTCAGAAGGCTGCACACCTGCTGCGATGGACTGTGCTGCTGCTAATGGCCACTTAGAGGTAGTAAAATGGCTTCATAACCATCGACTGGAGGGATGCACTAGCAAGGCAATGGACGGAGCCGCTGAGAACGGACACCTTGATGTGATCTGGTGGTTGTATGTGAACCACTTCGAGGGTTGCACACAGAAAGCGATTGAAGGAGCGTTGAGCAATGGGCACTTACGTGTATCTGCATGGCTGCTCTCGCACTTACCGTTTGGAAGGCCTTTAAGCGTGGAACTGTGGCGACGTCCGGACAACCTGTTTGAGGTGCTACTGTTCCTGTATCGCCATTTCAGCAACTCCCTCAGTCTCAGCCTGGTCGAGTACCCAAAGGGGATTCTGCTGGACTCCAGCTCCAAGTCGAGCCATAAACATATCGTAGCCTGGCTGCAAGTAGAATTCCCAGTCGTGTTTGCGGGCGTGGACGAAGAATGGTAAATTTTGTTGATAAAACATGTAGCACGATTAACATTTATTGCTAGAGTATATATATGTTTAATTAAACAGTTAAACCTGATCTTCAGCTTAATACATCAACTATCGACGAAAGACGCAAACAGCAAACTCGTCATCCTCCCGTGCCTCTAGCAGTTAGGACATACACCACGGAATACAACGCCTGCATCCAGGCTTTGACATGCGCAACATTATGCTCCCCGTTAACACCAAGAATGGTCTCTTTTCAGCGAAAAGTTTTCACTTTCGTCGTTGAAAGTGTGAAGGTATTCCACGTGCAGAAACAACACCCTTCAAACTGGTTTGTTGGTTTGATGACCATACCCGGCCGCGAAGGAACAAACGCTGGATAAATGCCAAGGAGCCAGATGACAACTCTCAAGTGACTGTTCTCTGCGGCGTCAATCATCGCTTTGACCGTGCATCCCTCCGACCGATTGGCATTCAACAACTTGATCATCTCGAGATGACCATTTTGCGCTGCTCCATTCATAGCATCCACACTACAACTTTCAGAGCAATGAACGTGCAGCCATTGGACCACTTCCAAGGGGTGCGTATTTTGAACTAGTTATTTTTCAATTTTGCACTGGTCACTTCGCGACGTACTGTCTGAGTTAGTCACTTTTTGAGTCTCTAGCTATGACTACCTCGCACAGCTAAAGTAACTTTTTGGACAGCCAAATCATTGCTACGTTTGACAACCGTTTACAAGTGACTAGCTGGCACTCGAAAAGTGACTAGCTTGAAATTCAAACGGAGCGTTCCAGTGCTTTGTAGCGCTGGTCACTTTTAGATCCTAAACAGGCGTCGGTAAAAAATAGTTATTCAAAAAATGTATTCAAATTTTTAAAATTTGTTATTAATTGGACACGTGCAATTCATTATTCCATTCTGATCAATTCAAATTTGAATTGTATTCTTGCTTTTGCCTAGCTGCCACCCTTTTTGTGCAGTTCAATACTCGCACAATCACTGAAGTCAGCCAAGTTGCTCAATCTCATTCTGCAATTTGCACAGCCTTCACCCAACCCCAACCTTCCCAGCCCCCTTCTCCCTACGACCATGCCTCTCGCCAACCGTGTGATCTGCTCGCTCCTGTTCCGTCCTTCCGGTCAGGGCGAGTACGTGTGCAACTCCTGCAGCCGCCAGTACCGCAGCGCGCACGGGTTTACAAACCTGATGAAACACCTGCGGCGATTCCACCCAGGCTTCAAGGCCGAGACGGTGCTGCGCAACAAATATGCCCTTCAGATGCATGTTGTGATGCACGGATGTCTGACATCTACCGCTGGGTAGAGTGGGTTGTGGAGGAGCGCTTGAGAGTGTCTCCCTGCACAGTCTTTAAAAAGGGCATTTGAGGGGTCACAAATCTATTCGATATCTGCCGATGTGCAGTAACCCGACCCCGGATACAGACCATCACTCTCAGTGTTTAAACATGGTTCCCCCCTCCCCAGTCAAAATCAGCGGCCCACAAAGCAGCACCTGGAGCCGAAAGCAGCGTTGCCCTACTGGAACGAGTACCGCACCGTGATGCCTCGCCACCACCGCGACGATAGCGAAGAAGACGTTGCAAGCCTCTCGTCAAGCTCTAGCGACAGGGAAGTCCGCAACAATGCAGCTCCGACGAACTCGCGCAGCAAGAAGAAGAAGAGAGTGAGAAGGCGTTCTTCCGTCCGCGAACGCGGCAAGAAATCCAAACGAAGAAAGCACTCTCATCGTCGCTTCTCCTCGCGTCACCACAGCTCTAGTAGCCGGCGAAGGACAGATTTTTCGGAAGCACTAGATTCCTCGGCTGAATATCAGCACGGTGGGGACTCCTGTTCTTCTTACACACCCGAATCGGGGGCGAGCAGTCACATTTCTTCCGAGTCAGAAGAAGAAGAACGCGGCGGAGGTGATGTCGCTCCTCTGGACACCTTAGTGCATGTTCCTGAGTTGAATGTGACAGCCTTTGACAGTTGGGATGCGTTGGAGTCATATCTGAAGGCGTACAGCAAGAGAACCTACCAGGTTTGTATTAATTGCTTAGAGTGTTTTACAATCCTAGACTGTGACACCCTCCTGATTTACATTGGTCTGAGGGATACAGCTGATTTTAACGTTTGCCCTCGTGCAGGTTTACTCCATTAGGACTAACACTCCCGTCCGCACGAGAAACGCCAGAATGAAAAGGACAATGTCTACTGCCAAGCCGATTCCGGAGGAGTATAAGTTTTACAACAAAACTTACGTATGCACGCATTATGGGGAACCACGGCACACCCGAGGGTTAGGAAAGCGTCCGAACCAGCACTCCAGGAGAATTGGCTGCAAAGCCCAGGTGAGAATACACTTGAAATCACTTTGCGCTAGGCTTTACTTTACATAGCGAAACTAACCTGAGCCACGTCTAGATCAACGCCTGTGTGCACTTTGGTGCTGACTGGGAAATCGTTATCACGAAGCAGAACACTGGGCACAACCACGACGTCGGAAGGGAGCTGTATCATAACTACCACGAAGCTCGGCAAGTTAGTGACACAGCCGTTCTTGATACAGTGCGGACGCTACATCGAGCTGGGGCAAACCGGAAACGGATACTGGAATACGTTATGGAGAATACAAACGTGGAACCTACCATGAAGGATATCCACAACCTGGTCGAGCGTCTGAAAAAGGAAAGCTACACATTTCCTACTGTGGAAGAACGCATACGGGCAATACTGGAGGATTTTGCGTCGCAGAAGGGTAACTTGACGCGAGTGTACGCAAACGCAGAGGTATGATTCAGTATTGCGCTTCGTTAGTACTGTTATCTCAATCGTAACTACCAATTTTGGATTGTATGTCCAGAACATTGTCGAGTGCATCAGCATCCAGTCAGCTCACATGAGGTCAATGTTCGAGCATTTCCCGGAGATTCTCCTGATAGATGCGACGCACGATACCAACGCGTCGAACTACAAACTCTTCAGTTTCATGATCCATGACACCTTGAGCAAAGGTCAACACGTACAGGTCCGTCTCACGAAATATTCTCTAACTAGTACACAATTTGAGACTGTGGTACAAACTGACTTGTAAAATTTGTGACGTATTGGGTGATGTGTACTGTAGCATTGCCTTATCGAGAACGAGCGGAAAGAAACGCTACGCTTAGCGTGCAAGCAGTTCAAAGAAGGTTGTCCTTCTTTTGACTCCATTGCGGTGATAATATGGATTTCACCGAACTGGCAGTTCTGAAAGAGGAGTTTCCAGGTGTGAGGATCTTACTGTGCCACTTTCATGTGGTTAAGTATCTCCAAGAAGAGACTGCAAAGGAAAAGTACAATCTGGATGCTTGGACGAAGAAGGAGATGAAGCGTTTGGTTCAGCTTTTGGTTGGGGCTCCGACTGAAGTGATATATGACAACGTGATCGCCTCGATGAAGGTGGTACTACGTGCAGATACCAAAGTTAAGCTTTGGTTTGACTATTTCGATGAAAACTGGACGACTTGCAAGGAAATGTGGAGCTCTGTGTATCGCGGCAATGTCCCTCACATGGGGAACCAGACGAATAACAGCTTTGTTTCGGATCCGATCATTTTTTAGTGTTGTACTAAATACTGAATATTATAGGCTTGAGTCGAGTTGGCAAAAACTGAAGTGTCTGGTGAATCGCTCGTCTACATTGGATGACTGCGTGGTCTCGATACTGTTTTGGCAGACAGTGAACGAAAAGATGTGGTCGCGCAGTGTCAAGCGCGTAGGTGTTTACGTCAATGTGGAGTACGATGACGAAATGAACCAGCTATTGAATACCGTGTGACGGCATGCTGTCGAGCTGATAAAACAGCAATACGACTTTGCTGTTAACTCTACCACAGAGTACCGATATTATCTGGTGGGGTCGTACGTGATGATGCATTACACGGAGGGTGGAGACGATGCTGACTTGCCGGATGAGTACATGCTTAACCCAGAAGCCTGGACGTGCTCGTGCATGTTTCGAGTCACGAGGCTCCTACCTTGTCGCCACATCATATATTATCGTAAGGTCACGGGTTGTTCTACATTGGTTCCGGAAGAAATTATTCATAGGCGGTGGCTGTTAAAGAATTACAGGAAGTTGGGCCAAGTAAATTTTGCTGAAAACACGGTTGTAGAAGCGTACGAGGACAGAGCGGTTCCACTTCCACTCACTACTCGCACGAAGACGCAGAACGAGAAGTTCAAGGAGCTGTTTTCAATTGGACGGCAATTGCTGATGTCGGTGCTTACCGTGGAACCAAGGCTCATACGGCATTATCTGCATCACTTAAAAGGTTTCTTCAAGTTGCTCAAACCGGTAGCTGCCCTATCGTGGTCCGTCACGTGGAGACAGACCGTCAATCAGAGAGAACACAGACCGAAACAGCAAACCAGTCAGAAATGGGGACCCAGTCTAGTACTGGATCATTACCTGAGGCGACACAAGTGGCTGGTACAGCGGAGGAAAGCGTCGAGGGTCTCGCTGTCCCACCCGCAACTGAGCAAAACGAAAGGGATACTTTGGAACGAGACACTGTACCTGACGACACACACTTCGAGGTTGCACAGGGCGTTAGAGAACCCAACGAGCAGCCAGTGTCGAGTTCAGTGGTTTTATCGAAGCCTGTGGTTCTGTCTGGGAGTGTGCTAAATTCTGAAAATGTGACACAGTCTCAGTCTGGATACGAGTATGAATCTTCAAGCGACGACAACTTTGCGAACGCGGAGAAGGTGCAACCGAGCCGACCTAGATGGATGGTCTCCAAGTGTACTAAGAAGGCGGGACGAGTGAAAGTTACGGTTGCTTCTCGCAAGACGGCTCTAAATACCAGTTTGAAACAAACTTCACTGATGGTGCAAGCTGTAGGTTTGGGTTTGGAGCCATCCGTCGGTTTCTTAGTGGAGGCCGTTCAAAGTGGCGTCACCTACAAACATGCAGTCGCGCTTCGTGCACTGACGATTCTTCAACAATACAGAAAAGCAAAGACCACCGTGTTTGAGCGTCGTAACAAGCCCGAGACAAACCCCTATACGTTAAGGACGGTGCTGCCTCTACGGAGAATCGAAACCTGCGAAGCACAAGTCGCTCAGTTCCAAAACCGATGGTACAGCGACCATGAAACCAGAATGCCACAGACAGGAGTAACTGTGCAGACAGGTGGGGTCGTGTATAACGTGAGCATGCTGAAGGCAATGAGATCTTGGCACACGGCCATATCTCGGTTTATCGGTATTGAGAGTGCATTGAAATGGGTGGAGAAGTATGACGATACTGCGTGGACTACCGACGACTCAATTAGGACCGAAGGGGTGGCAAACAAAGCGACCCTCTTCGATTTCCTGAAACAGGTCGATGTTCTCGGGATACCTACGATGCTACAGGGCTTTGCGGACAAACCCCACTTGAAAGCTCGAGCATGGACCTCGGTATGAAAGCAATTATACAGCGACACAGCGAAGAAGCCACGATGTTCACAGTCCCCTCAGAGATCCTTCGTTACCCGCGATATGATACCAAGGCAATTCAAGATCACCCTGTTTGGAGCAAGCTTAAAATGGCGGCGGCGAGTATGGATTTATCGAGAGACTCAAGCGTCAATTTGTTTTTCTTTGGAGTTATCCATTACGACTGGAATCATTGGTGCGCTGTTGGTGTAAACTTCAAGACGAGTGAAGTTGTTATCTACGATCCACAAAACACTGGCGATAGATTCGACGCAATTAAAGGTTTTCTCAAGACGCAGGTGCTTCCACTTTTGCCGGCTCCGGAGTCGCCAAAGCGATTTCGGTTTACACGAATTGACCTGGCGCCCCAACTCGACGACTACAATTGTGGAGTGTTTGTGCTCCTTTTCATCGAGCTTCAGTTGTATGGAGTGCAAGTGACTGGCTTGGATAGTGAAATTCGTAGCAGAGAGGCGATGGAGTTCTTCCACTATCGATACCTGAGTCTTATCTTAGCGTCAATGTGAGATTTTTTTACGTTAAAAAAGTTTGAGCAATATCTACTTAACGTTGGAGGTACTACGTATGAACATTGGAGAGTATTAAAAATACCATGTATATGCTATATATGGTAACCAGAGAGCGATGCTGCTCGAGTGTTTTTTAAAAATTCGAAGTATTGCAACAATCTGTCACTACTCACTGACAAACACTCCTGTTTTGCCGCTACGCTCTTGTGCGAAATACGCACGTACTTTGTTCGCTGACGTATCCGACTATCCAGTCATACGGAGCTGTCACCTGAGCGTACAGCACATAATATGTCCAGGACGGTGCATTGGCTACACAGTCCAACTTCGAGACGGTGCACGTAGCCTCTGTCAGGAGCGCTTGCCCTTTACGTTTTGCGAGCGCCGTCTCGTCCGCCAGAATGCCAAGATGGGCAGCATCTCCGCCAAGACGCTGGCAGCCTATGTGACCAAGCTGCACGAGCACGTGCAAGGCCGCGTTCGCTGAGCTCCCGGACAAGTTTGCGCTGGTTATGGACGGACGGACAAGCGCAAGGCGGCACTGCGTCGCTATTTTTGCGGTCGTTGATGACACTTCTGTTAGTGGTCCCACTCCTGTCACCGGGGAGGACTACTTTGACGATCTGGACTGTCTGTCGCGCCGGTTTCTACTCCTAGCATTTTTGCTAGTAGACGAGGAAGAAGATCTCAGCGCACAAAGTTTATTTGACCTAATTGCCGATACTCTGTCCGTTTATGAGAGACCTTGGGATGCGGTACTCTGGGTGACCGGAGACAACTGTTCTGTAAATCAGTACATTGGACGACGTGAAGGAGCCATCCCCTTCATTGGTTGTGCTAGTCACAGGTTCAACTTGGTAATGAAGGATATGTTGGCCCCTGAGGAGACTGTGCTGAGCCAGGTTCATTCGCTCATGAAAGCGCTGTCCAAGTTGAAGTACCGCGCAAAAAAAAACGCATCTCGGCCCTGTCACGCGGAACGATACGCGCTGGTCAAGTTCCTATGAAATGGTCAATCGTTACTGCCGGTTAGAGCCAGTCCTACGATCTCTCGACCACGGAACTATTGCCGAGTACGCGCTCGACGAGCTTATGTTGACGCGCGGTGAAAACGAGAGAGTTTTCGCCCTCCGCGACACTATGGAGAAGATGGAAGGCGTGACACAAGCTCTACAACACAGTACTCTCACGCTGTCAGGTACCAGGCGATTGTTTGATCGTGTTGTTGCGGAGTTTCCCCAGCTTCGTAGTCGCCTGGCACCGACAGCCGCCATCGTCAACAACACACCACTAGAATCGGTTCTCGTTAAGCTTCAACACCAAGAGCAGCTAACTGCTGCTGAGCGTTCAGCATGTACCCTGTTCCGCCTCTCCGACTCCAGTGACATCGGCGTTAATCGCAAACGATGGGATGTGCACTCTGTTGAAGATGTTCGCAGAGAAATGGAGAGCTAGAGAACTAAAATAGATGGACGGGATAAATGTAATAACGAATTTCGCTCTGTTGGTTTCTCTCATTAATATAAGAACTCTGTAGTACCGAACACTGATCCTAAACAACAGAAAGCGTTCTACCTACGCATTCGCTTCTCGTAGACAGAAGACTACACCCTAGTCCCCTAAACCCTTTCACCTTCAGCGCCAAACCTTAAGAACCACTCTACCTCCTCTAAAGGGGGCCCCTCACTTCGTTCGGTTGTCCCCATCGGCCGGCGGGAGTATGGAGTCGCAGTTTTGTGTGAAGTTGATTTTTTGTTTTTGGTATTCACTTAGGTTCGATTATGCATCCTAAAATTTCGTACCTAAGTGAAATGACTAGTCGACAATTAGAAAGTACAAGCCGAGTGAAGAGTGACTAGCTGACAATTATAAAGTAACTACTCCAAATTTATTTCCACTTCCAAGTGGCCATTTGTAGCTGCCTTATTCATCGCTCCTTATGAGCAGTCTTCGGTGCGGTTACTGTGCAGCCATTTGACTATTCCCAAGTAGCCATACTCAGCAGCTACATCCTGGTTGACCATGCCTCTGAGCCAATTTTTGTTTTGTTTTATGCCACTGAGATACTACAGGATCTCCTACTGTCCTTGCTTGGTAGTCATTTCAACGATACGACTGAAATTACCGAACGTGCAGCGCTCAGCAAGCCACTTGTCTGTATTCAATCGGGCTCCCATGGCTGCTCGAAACAAAGCCTCGTCGATTTGTTCTGCTAGGTACTGCAAGATGTGGGTATGGCCCTCTTGAGCAGCAACAGCGAACCTGTGTGCGTATTCCGCTCCATGGCCCATCATGAGTCTTTCAACCAAATCACGTCACGTACATGTAGGATGACCCACCAGCCATCGGACAATATCAAGGAAGCCATGTTTGCATGCACTAAGTGTAGCATTATATCTACGCTTCAACCGATTCTGGAAAAGTATACGTTAAGCATATTCTGGCGTCGATTGCGGGATGGACTGGATTAAACTCCAGAGGACTTTGTTGTAGCAGACGCGAGAAATTGTATTGGACGAGGAGTTTGCGTTTGTCAAGAGCCATCTCGAAGGTCCTCAGGACACTGAGGTTAACATGGCGGATAGGGAGAAGGTCGAAATGACAAGACATAGTACGTGTGTAACAACGGATGTAGTGAGTGCTTGAAAGTAAATTGAAAACTGAATTGAAAGTTAGTTTGCTCTATCATACTCTTTGCAGGTTTACTGACAGGAACTCTGTGGTATCATTTGACCAATTGTCGGATGACGTGGTCAAATAATTACCAGTCGTCGAATGACGTGTAACCAAATGACGAATAGTGTATGCATACACAAATTCGTCACACGACCTCCTTTTAAAAGAAGGGGGTTACTGCTTTAGCGAAGGACAGTTAGGGGCGATATGGCCCACAGCCTTGCATCGGTGGCAAGTGGCCGTCATCTCCCAGTCCGAAGAGGCTTGAGCCGGGCGTTGTAGCCCATGGTCGAAGCGTAGTGCCAGCTGAACGGTCTCTTCCAAAGTAGCTGGATGGTGTTCCCTAAGATGGTTGTTTGTCTCTTTACGGAGACCTTGTTGGAAATAGAACCGTAGTTCTAATGCTGAGATGGGCATTTGACATTGTATGAGAATGTCCTGAAAGGCGCCGATGTAGTCATGTAGCGTGGCCATCTGGGTCAACTTGCACAGCTTCTCACGGAGCATGTACTCGTTATCAGGGGGGAGGAAGTGCTTGTGAAGACCGTGCTTGAATGTGGACTACAAACGGACAATGTTTGCCCGTTCACAATCCGCTACGAACTGGCGATACCAGTTCGTAGGGGTAGGTGCCAGATGGCACGAAATCATCGTGACAAACGATGGTGATTCCTCCACCATCAGAGGATGGTAGTCAGCGTAGTATTGTTCGATCGTAAAGAACCACAGCTCGAGGTCCTCACTCAACGTTCCATGCTACTTGGGTGGCTCGGCTTTTCTAGCCGCTGGAGGCTTGGACGTGAGGGTCTCGAAGCGAGCATTTTGAGCAGCTATTTGCTCACTAATATGCTCTTGGAGGCGTGACTGCTGCTGCGAAAAAAACTGCAGCATTTCGCCGAAGGTTTGAGGGGTAGGGATACTGGATCCGTCCATGACGATGCATGAGAAAATCGAAGGTTTTGATCTTGACGCGAAGGTCTTGGACACCGCGAAGGCTTGGACAAAGTCGACAAGTGCTACTATGTAACACTACGGAGGTAGTGAGTGCTTGAAAGTAAATTGAGGACTGAATTGAAAGTTAGTTTGCTCTATCATACTCTTTGCAGGTTTACTGACAGGAACTCTGTGGTATCATTTGACCAATTGTCGGATGACGTGGTCAAATAATTACCAGTCGTCGAATGACGTGTAACCAAATGACGAATAGTGTATGCATACACAAATTCGTCACAACGTGCCACGTACTGGGGTGTGCATTGCATCAATCAAATAAGCTCAAAGCACAAGATACGTCGGACAGAGCGATGGAAGCCGAGACGGAGAGATATTCGCCACAGGCATATATACCAACACGTCACAAGCCTCGCCTAACGAAATGGATAGTCTTGTTCCTTTAAAAGTGGAGCTGCTAGAGCCCACACCAAATCGGGGGTTGAACCTTCTTGATGTGTATCGATGCTCGACGGCTCGCATTCAGGCGGCACGACCAGATTTGCACAGCGAGGATGTTACGGGGCTCAAATTTAAATTGTTTGAACACCAACGACGAGGGTTAAGCTGGATGAACAAGCGGGAACGTGATGTGCTATGGGATACTCTTTTGCTACACCCGTTCAGTGTCCCTGATATAGACTGCGAGAGCGATCGGATGAAGCGTGTTGTTGTCGATGAGGGTCATACGCTCGGCAGCGGGACAACCACACAACTTATGGAAATGACACGGCTATTATGTGCCGAACGACGCTGGGTTATGGCTGGGACGCCATCACCAAATACTTTTCGGTCGGCTGATCTCCAATATCTTCATGGAATTTTGACTTTCTTACGCGTCCAACCGTATGGGCAACCAGTTGTTCGAGCTTGGGCGAAGGCAATTGTTCGGCCTTTTCAAAAGGAAGAAGTTGCTGCGTTTATCGGCTTCTACACCTGCTCACCCGTGTTATGATAAGGCACACGAAAGAGTCACTGTAGCTTCCACGTGTAATTCGCCGTTTTGTTGAAGTTTACCCGACTCCAAGCGAATCCAAGCTCTACAACGCAATCGCAGAATATGTACGGGCACGTATGGTAGTATCAACCATAGATCTCCCAAGAAGTGCTACCAATCCAGGTACGCCGCCCGATATACATCCAGATAGCCTCTTGCACCCTCAGAATCACCGAGGTGTCAAACAAGTGAAAAGAGATCTTTCTATGGCTTGCATGGGTGGGTATGCGGTTGAGTAGACTTTGGATGAGAAACAGGTGAAGGCAACTATCGACAAACTGTGTGATAACCTTGCTGGCAACAGCGCGAAAGAACGACGGGTACACGACGTCACACAGTACTTAGCCGATATCTGTCTGAAGAAGACGAATCAATGCAAACGGTGTCTGACCAATCGACGCTTCCTGATGATTCTGCCCTGTGGACACCTATATTGTGCGCTATGTGTTGAAGAAATTAAGATGAAGTAGGATAAACCGCAATGCGAGTCATGCAATGAGTCGTTCAACAAGGACAAATGTGACTATCTGCAGCCCTCACTCACTGGTGAAATAACTACTCGTGGTCGAGAGAAAACGCTTACACAGCTTCGCGCATCTGGGGTTTTCGAGTCTAGAATCAAAAAGGTAACTGCGTACATGGAGTCTTGCAGACCTCAGCCTTCCACAAAGTGCAGGGGATGCCAGCGACAGTTCCACTTGCTTCTTGTGAATCCGTGTGGCCATCTGAGCTGCTCTGGCTGTACGGAAAAGCGTTACCAAGAGGCAGGAGCAGCGAGCTGTTGTTTGTGTCATGCACCGTATTCTCGAGAGGGGTTTAAGCATCTACAACCAGGGATTCACGCTGAGCCGCTTGAAGAAAATGATCAAACACTGAAAAAGAAGAAGAAAATGAAAAACAAGAAGCGAAAGCGATCTGATTCATTCTCCAAGAAACCAGCCAGGCCTGTGAACTGCAAGCGAGATTTTTGGCGGATCAAATCCAGCAAGATTTTTTACGTGGCTGCTCGAATTCGGGAGTTGATCAAGGAATGCGAGCATCTTCCACGAGAGCGGCAACACGAGTTCAAAGCGATCGTGTTTTCGCAGAGCATTTGGCGAGCTAAAGTTGCTCTTGAGAAGCAGGATATCCGCACCGCCGATTTTATTCCAAGGATCAATCTTCGCGATCGAATCAAGAATTTAGAGGCATTCCGCTCGCAACCAGATGTACACGTTCTTTTGCTGTCTAATCATGGATCCCACGGCTTGGACTTGTCGTTCGTCACGCACATGTCCCTGTTGGAAGAGATTTGGGATAAATCATTGGAACAGCAAGTTATCAGTCGAGCTAATCCGATGGGAGCCAAAGAGACTCTTACGGTGGAGCTGTAAATTGGGCGGTGTGGTAAAAAGTGAGTCCTCGATTGAAAATATTTTCAAATCGAGTCCCAGATTGGAAATTTCCCTTAAAAAAATAAAAGTGTGATTCGGTTCTGTATTGTTGCATCATCACTACCGCTATACTGGCGTCTACTTGGTCTTCTCTAGGAATGCTTGGCAGAGTGTACGACCTGATGATTGGCGAGAAGCGCACCGTAATGTCGCGAAGATAGTCGAAGCCTGGCAATGAGAGAATAAGTAATCATCTGAAGAACGTGGGGGTCAGCCTCACTGTTCTTACCAGAGGGAATAGTAAGCTTGTAGTTCCATAGAAGTGTACGATCTTGCGAATAAATGCCATATAGCTACATTGCCAGGATCATGTGAGGTGAAAACAAACCACTCGGCAACAACACAAAATCGCACCAGTTGTTCACGACTAGACCGCACGCGCTAGTGCTGGGTGTCAGACCAGCGGGAAATGTGATGGGGCTACCAAAAATCCCACAAAATGGCGGTCACAATAGAGAATACAACGCACTAATAGTAAAACGTAGTACCATAACGATCGACTGCAGCAACAGAGACTGATGCCCAGGCGGAAGCTCGAATAAACGACAGCACCAATCACCATAGAAGTCATTACTACTAAAACGACGATGGTCTGTAGGGAGAATCATAAGCACCAATATAAATAAATAAGTACTGCAATCCGTGCAAGCCATGCATGCCCTTGCGCAAAGTAACACTTACGTACTTGTTTGTGGTTGCGCAGCTTGAACTCTAGAGATACCACCATGAAAAGTAGAAGCAACTGTGGCAGAATAAGCAGAAAAGCTCGCGCAGCATCGCTGCTGCGGGTCATCGCGGCAATGAACTCCCATCCGCAAGCCACCACCGCCATCTAAACCCAAGAAAGTGAATATAATTTCAAGCTGTCAAGTACGCAAATTGGTTGTACGTTTACCGTCACTGTCCGCAAAGACACTAGAAGCACCTGCTCGTTATACTGGGTCGCTGCGCTACCGTGACCGCCAGTAGTCAAGCACAATAGCTTCAACATTTGCTCTTCTTCGTTAAGGAAAATAAAAAAAGTCGAGTTAAAGTCCTTTTTTTCTTATTTGGTCTCACAATTTTTTTTGAAATGTAAAAGTTAAGCGTCATCGTGCAAAAATCAGCTCCGAGCAAACGAAATTGTGCTTTTCACCTACGGGTCGTGATCCTCAATAATGATGTTGTGTTTCTCCCGCATCCATGTCATCGCGTGACGATCGTCTGGCTCAGTAACGACAGCCAAAACCGGCTGATCATAGTCTTGAGTATCGTAAATGTTGGGGAAATGCTCATCCAAAAAGAGCAAGATGTCGAACTGATCAGGAGGTTTGATCTGCAGAGTGTCAATCGAGGGATTCCACTTTGGATATCGCGCGTGCAGCCACCAGGCAACGCGCAAGTGACTGTTCTGCATTGCCTTCTCGAAAGCCTTAACAGTGCATCCCTCGGATCGATTCACATAGAGCCACTTGACCACCTTCAAGTAACCATTCGCCGCCGCCAAGTCCATTGCATTCGTCGTACAGCCTTCCGATCGATTCCGATGAAGCCATTCCACCATCTCAAGGTGGCCATTACCAGCTGCTCGGTCCATGGCTCTCGTGGTACAGCCTTCGGTTCTATTGGCATGAAGCCACTTAACCACGTCAAGATGTCCATTTCCCGCTGCACTGTTCATCGCTAGTGAAGTGCATCCGTCAGAGCGAGTCTCATGTAGCCATTTCACTGTATCTAAGTGGCCGTTTGTAGCAGCGACATCAATCGCATGGCGAAATGGAGGCAAAAACTCACGATCGCCAGACGAAATATTGTGGTGGAAGAACTGCAGGATGCTAATGCGTCGATGTCTCGCAGCTTCTTCAACCATGAAGCCGTAGGTGTGGAAGTCATGGGTGTCAAGTAGCCATTTCAGTGTGTCTAAATGATTGTTACGAACAGCCAGGACAGCGGCGTCTTTAAAGTTGTCCGAGTATCCTTGTTCGTGGAGATATTTCATCACAGCGAGGTGTCCTCCCTCCGCAGCTAAACAGAAGAAATGCTCAGGTCCTGCACTGTGATGATGCTGATATGCCTCGGCAACACGCAGTCCGACGGGATGTTCCATCAACCATTTGACCACTGAAACATCTCCAAATTTGCAGGCCTCTTTAGTAGCGAAGAACCACTCACTAGACCAGTCGAATCGAGGTCGAGCACGAGGAGGAGAGTGAAGCTGCACAATCCGGTGCATGAGATCCAGTCTCCCCACTCTTGCCAACATGTAGATAGACACAGCAGCACAGTGTTCGTCTAGACGGGTATATCCCTCTTCAAGTAGTGTCTCTACCACTTCCGGGTCTGGATCATCGTGCGAAAATTCCACAATGGATCTCCCTTGTGGCAAGAAAAACCTGGCCAGCTCCATATCAGGAACTCGAAGAGAATATTCAACCGCCCAGCGAATTTCATCATTGTCCATCTTGTGTGGCGAGTTTTGGCAAAGCCACTTGGCAATCTCAACGTGTTTTTGCTCGATGGAGTGCAGCATGCTGCGACCGCCCCAATGCACCACGATGCCTTCTCCTTGCTCCTCATCTGAAATCTCAGGGACACTTTGGTGCGGGACGATGCCGCCAGTCACTACCATTGGCATGTGGCTGTGGGGATAGTGCCGTCCAGCGTCATTTTCCAGCAAAAACTTTAAAATTGGCAGATGCCCTTTTTTAGCCGCTGCTTCTACCACACCCACGGGAACGAAACAATTGGAAAAGTGACCGAACAGCCACTTCATCATGTCCACATTGCCACATTCGGCTGCCACTTCCGCTGATTTCCGAAATTGCCACAAGTAATACTGGCGTTCGGATCGAAGGTAGTTGTTAAGGGTCCAATTAGGAGCCCTCGTATCGGGGGAGGTACAACTGGAGGCCCAAATCCAGTTCAGCAGCTGGAGAGAGTTGAAGCGACAGGCATAGCTCAGTGACAGCGTCGGTGAAGGGCCCAAGAAGCTGGAGATGACGGAGCCGAGATGCTCCAGCCTGTGGGAGTTGGCCTGTTCGTGCAGAACCAGTCGAACACTTACTAGTTGATGTACTAGTTGTGGCAACATGTTGATATCGACGGAGCCAAAAACGATGAATGATTCACAAGTAATGATTGGCTTTTGCGAAGTGTATACTTCAGTTCGAAGTATACACTATATTTTCAAATTCTCAAATTTCGTTTATCAAAATATAAAGTTTTCTCGGTTTATTGTTTCGAAATGTTACAGTAGTGGCCGGTGGATGTCCAATACGCTGAAATTATTTGGCTCAATCAGATAATTTCAGCGTAAACTATTTTCAGTATTTTTCACGGCCTACAGCTAATTCCGAGATGGCTGCACCGTTCCAACTCCGAGTCGTGGCGCTTGTCCTGCGGCCTCTTTCACCCGTCGCAGCGCTTCCCCACATTGGAGTGCTCGTCTCGAGCTTCCTCGGTCCGTCGTCATGCCTCTCGCTGTCTGAAGCCTGCGTGTTTGGTTCGATTCAACTGCTCGACTGGATTTGGGAATCCAGTCGCACTTCCGTCAACGACAGGAACCCCGGGTGGTCTCTGACCAATTATCTCCGCTCCGAGCCATTCTACCACCAGTGGCAGTTTCGAGAGGGACTGCAGAATGCTGCTCGTCGTGGGGATGTGGACATGGTCAAGTGGTTCTTCGACCATTGTTCAGGTCTGGAAGTTCCCTCGGAGGTCGTCACAGTAGCTGCAGAAAATGGACATTTGCCAGTGCTACAATTTCTACTTGAGAACGACCAAGGCCGCAACTGTAAACACGAGAAGAAGCTCGTGGAGCTGGAGGAAGATACGTGGGAGGACAGTGTACCGGTCATGCCAGAGGACTGGACTGGTCCTGGTAACGTGGTGAGGTGGGGAGGCCATGCCACACGTGAAGCTGTACGGAACAAACACTTTAACGTTGTTCAATGGCTGGACCAGCATGCACCTCATCAAAATAGTGAGGAAGAGACGAACGATATTATTTCAGTTGCAGCCAATGGAGGCATGGTTGCATTTGCAGAGTCCATACTACCTGAAGGTGCCAGAGTGGTGGAATATCTGCGCGACAGAGCACAATCCGATGCCATTCAGGTGCTACTTGACAGTAATTTAGTTCGAGGAAACCAGGAAGCATCAGCCACTGCGATTTATACCTTAGCTCGTGAAGGCAATTTGGACATGATGAAGCAAGTTGCAAAGCTGCACAGTAGAAAACGAATGAGCCAAGCGTGGATCACACGATGGGAGTGGGGCATGTCAGCTGCTTGCGAGCGTGGAGACTTGGCTATGGTCAAGTGGATGTCTGAAGATCGAGCTGGTAAAGAAGCACTCCGGCGCTCCAATGACAAAATGCTGTTCGTCACTACGGACATTCTTCAAAATGCTGCTAAAAACGGTCATATTGATGTTCTGGAGTACCTGTTTCAGATAGGTTGGGCTGATACAGATGCATCTACTCTGATTGACGCAGCTCGTGGAGGTCGGTTGGAGTGTGTCAAGTGGCTGCTGGAGAATGTGCCGCCTTACGACGAAGACAACTCAACCTCATCTGCTGTAGTAGCCGCTGCTGGAAAGGGTCACTTGGCCATACTGCAATTCTTTCACGATATGGACACGGCAGCATCTAATGGACCTAAATGTAGGCGAGTCGAGCAGAGTATTGAATGGTGGATTGAGGCCGACAAAGCAATGGACAAAGCCGCAGCTAACGGGCAACTCGAGGTGCTAAAGTGGATTCATAGCCATCGATATAATGGCTGCAGCGAGAGCGCTATGGAAGACGCTGCACGTAATGGTCACCTAGAAACACTTAAGTGGCTTCATACCAATACGACTGCTGGCTGTACGGCAAGCGCAATGGATTATGCCGCGTTTAAAGGCCACTTGGACGTGTGCAAGTGGCTACATGTGAACAGATCAGAGGGATGTACTGAGGACGCTGTCAGATATGCCATCGGTAATGGCCACTTGCGGGTTGCGTTTTGGCTTTCGATGCACTATCCGCAGTACATCCCTGAACACAACAGACTGTGGAAATACCCTTCGAACACATTCGATATGTTGCTGTTCCTACAAGTGAAATACCCCACTCTTTTCAGCCTCGAATTTGGACGTGGCACCAAGAGCGATCTATTGTATGAAAACAAGAGGGGAGGCGATTCCCTAATTGCGCAATGGCTAAATCAAAAGTTCCCAGGGCACCCCAAGGAAAGACACCAGCTTGTCTTGTGGCCGCTAATGTAGCCACTGACTCTGTTTGTCGACAGGACACTGTTACTAGCAGATTTACACGTAACCTTGAGGTAGACCATTACTATGAAGTATATAAAAAAATTATCTACGAGCGTTGCTTTTTTCGTTGCTTTTGAAAGTATTATTCTGCCTTACTTTAGAACCAACGCAAACCCACGAGGACGGCTTTGCTAACATTCGACTTACGTGGACCGCGCGCGGTTCAAAGGATCATTCACTGAGTGTTCGTATCGTATGCTTGAGGAATGAGTAACATTCTTCCAAAATGATAGATGATAGAAAGGAGCGTGGGATGAGGTGTGTTTGAAAGAACACCAAGCTGTTTCGTTGGTCGATCTCGACGCTTTTTCTTCCTTCGTTGTTGAGAGGCAAGTTGTGAACGATGGGCCGTCATTATCTCAAGGCTCGTGACTAATCGTACTATACATTGTGTACTTCCGCATTCGCACATAACTCGCCTAAATCGAGCGCTCTCTTTTTATAAATTCTATTCATACGGAAAAAAACTATGAGGATGAAATATTACTACACACTCGGGAATGAGCTTTCTAACTGAAGCAGGACAATTAGATGGGTGAAAGACTCATGTGGACCATGGAGAGGAATACGCCCTCTGGTTCGCTGTTGGTGTTCAAGAGGGCCGTACCCACATCTTACAGTGAGCATCTCGCAGAAAAAATCGACGCGGCTGTGTTACGAGCAGCCATGGCAGGCCGATTGGATGCAGTCAAGTGGCTTACTGAGCGCTGCGCGTTCTGTAATTTCAGTCAAATTATTGAAATGACTGCCAAGCAAGGGCAGTAGGAGGTCCTGTAGTAGTTCAGTGGCATAAAACGAAAAAAAATGGCCCAGAGGCATAGTCTACCAGGATTATGGATGTAGCTGCTGAGCATGGCCATCAAGTGGTTGCATGCCAATCGGTCGGAGGGATGCACGGTCGAAGCGATGATTGACGCCGCAGAGAGCAGTCACTTGAGAGTTGTCATCTAGCTCCTTGGTGTTTGTCCTGCGTTTGTTCCTTCGCAGCCGGGTATGGTCATCAAACCAACAAACCAGTTTGAAATAGTGTTGTTCCTCCACGTTGTGTACCCCCACATCTTCAGCAACGAAAGTGACAAGAGACCAATCTTCGGTGTTGTCGTAGAGCCTAACGACGAGCATGTCAAAGCCTGGATGCAGACGCAGTATTCCGAGGCGTCTATTCTGACTAACAGAGGTACGGGTGAAAGATGAGTACTAAAAAATGTTTAAATTAAGTACGTAAGTAGGCTGTGAGCGTTCTTGGTCAAATGAGTTTAACTTACACTATAACCTAATTGATCACTCAAAATTATTACCGTGAATTTTATAAATCTGAAGTGCTAAAGAATTTTGTATCCACTTGTTCGAAAAGGTGCCTGATGAATTCTAGGAACGATATTTCTGAATTTACGGGGGAAATGTTCTCTTCAAAGTAGCATTTCGAAGAATTTAAATTATTAAGTAAATACTTTTAAAGTAATAATCTTAAAATTGGAGATGAGTTGTTAGAAAAATTGTCTGTGGGCTCCCTTCAATTTTATATACATATACCAGCGCCTTGATGTGTTATTTATCAGTCGATGTCGGTCATACCGTTGTAGAGGAAAAGCCGACTTATCATCTATCGAAGTCGGGGAATCGCGAAACAATAGCTGAACTGCGTAACGGTGGGACATTATTCACCACAAGCAGCATGAGGCTTTAACACTCTCTTGCAAGACAAATACACAGGGGGCTATAGAACGCTGGCTTGTCATTCTGGTCATTCTGTGCGCACTGTGACTTAGCGCTCATTTGCTACTCAAAACGGATTGATCGACCATTGTCTCCCAGTATCGTTACACGGTCCGAAACTCTAGCTCATCGTGAGATATTCCCAACAAACCAGGGGTACGTGAATGGTTCCTACCTCGCTGCTTGCAGCATAAGTACAAACGCAAATGTTCTCTGTCAGGATTCTCCAGGGGCGGTGGTTTCGTGGTGATCGGTGTCCTTCGGACAATGCCCCTTTTTGGGAAGTGTACAGTAAAACTTATGTGAAGTGAAAATAAGTGCACTCAGAATTATTCCAGTCGTGTTTAGACGCCATCTCCAACAAATGCAGAGTGGAAATCCTCAAAATACCAGCTACTTCGGTGAGCTTCAGTGTGGCACGGTAGCTAAAGGTTCAATATCGATATATTGGCACATAGATACACCAAATGAGTATGAACCCCCATCGCGAGGGTTTCCCAGGAAGTTGTTAAAAATGTACGTCTCTAACCTATTTTTGCTTCATCAATCCGACAACCAACAGCAGTTTTTGCGACTTTGCTTTGAAATTCATTGTTTATGGATAGATTCAGATTGGTGCTATTGATTATCTTATCGCGACGAGTTGACCAAGCTGATTCTCCTGTAATGTCGATATGCATGTATTCAGGTCATCGGATGGTGTTGGCTATGACTGTAGATAAGCGACAACCTTGTGCCATAATATAAATATATCGATATATTGCGAACTTTGCTTACTGTTAATCTAAATGTAACAAGAGAATACGAAGCCGAAATTGAGCGAATTGCTATTGTTTCAATGTTTTACGATGGTCTTTATTGTATTTTGAGAGCCACGTACACGTCGGTAGTGTCAGGTGCAGAATCAGATTTGAGCAAACAGCTGCTGGCCCCAATACAGTTCGGTAATTCTTCGACTGTAAGTATCTGAGATCCTAACAGTAAATAAAATTGTATTGAATAATTAAAATACGTCATACCATTTAAAGAAAGACGCTTTGAATGGCACATGACACAACACTATGAGACGTAA
Source organism: Phytophthora nicotianae INRA-310 (assembly GCF_000247585.1). Taxonomy (NCBI): domain Eukaryota; phylum Oomycota; class Peronosporomycetes; order Peronosporales; family Peronosporaceae; genus Phytophthora; species Phytophthora nicotianae. Next base: position 160,445 of record NW_008649062.1, read on the forward strand.
CTGGTAAAAACAACGTTATGGGATCTTCAGTTTGTAACCCTATAAAAGGAACAATTGAAATTTTTGATTTGAATATTCTGCTAAATCTGAAACTGTACAGTTTATTTTTGATAATAGCAGTACATTCAAATCTGCTTCCCTATCCTCATGGTACACGTTCTGTACGTATCTTCCTAACAGGAAGATAGGAAGGCAATGCAGATCATCATTCAACACATTGTCGTTTACAGAGAAAGGAATCGCCACAGCCTTAGCGTCTACTTCTAGTAGAGCTTAGGCAGCACAGTATTTGCAATTTGTGATATTCGAGGAAAAAACAAAGATGGATGTCTACGTTAAACACATTCGAAAATGGCCCAACACTATTGATAGTGAATTCTACTCTATATGCATTGAACTGTACAATCCTGGACCACCGAACAAAAAAAATCTTCAGTTTCATGCAAATGGCCCACGGCTAATTAATACATTTTGATGCACCCACGCTGGCTATGTGTAGCTGACTGCAGCTTTGCTCAGGTTCGACAACAACAACAAATCGTGTCACTAACTAATTGGGCTACTTGTTTTCAGAAGCCTAACAATAATTGCGCGTCCAGGGTATTAGGATTGGGCGGCTTCAAAAGTTAGGATTTTAGACAAAAATCTAAAATTTGAATCTGTGTCGTCACTTTTTACACGGATGTTTATCTCACCAACATTATTCATCGGACCAGCGAACGGTATGGTTAAGTACCTATATGTACCGTACAAGTGTCTACTTTCTCCAAAAAGCATCAATGAGGCTGAGCGGCTCAGTGATAGCTGCAAAAGCAACAACGTCCATCCCCGTCAGCCCCGTATACTTATCAACCCATCATTGAACAAATCTCATCCCTAAACCTACATAGCAATGTGTGGACGACTAACCTCTCGTAGCACATACCCTGCTCACTCCTCAACTTACCGCTTGTTACGCAGACCTAAGCCAGCGATTCAGCAAGAGCAATGCGTTTCAGTCTCTTCCTAGTTGCGCTTGTGGCCACTTGCGTCGGCTACAGCAGCAACCTCGTCCTGGCTGAAAAAAGAACCTTGGCAGCCGACTCGATTCATACCAACTTCCGCCGTGAAAGCGTGAGCATTGAGAGGAAGCTGACGATCGAGGCTGCATTCGACGTGGATGATGAAGAGAGGGTACTCGAAAGACTGAAGGGCGTCTTTCAAAGGGCTACTCAGAGCGTTAAGCTATTCCAGAGGAACCCTGCGGCGATCAAAGAAGTGGAGAATTTGAAGAATAGTCCTGTGGTCGCTCAAAGCATTCAGAGTGTCAAGAAGAACCCGGTGATGGTGGAGAGGCTCAATTCGCTAAAGCAGAACCCCCAAATCCTCAAGTCGTTACAGGACCAGCCCGCCGGACAAAGTATCACCAAACTGCAGACGTTCGTAACGGGAAGCAAGGCGAAGTCCGATGGACCGAGTTTCATCGTGTGCTTCTTGTTGATCATGGGCGGATTTACTGCCACTCTTCTCTTGGTAAACCTTATCACTCAAGTCTAGAAAACTATGTCGCTCATGGCAACGTGCCTGCCCACCAACAAAACGATGATATTAACCCAGCAAATAAGCCGAACGTCTCCAGATTGTGGATTCATTTTCACTGTCGTTGAAATTGATTACATTTTTATTGTCTACAAGATGAGAATTGATATTTTCATCAGAGGTATCGCGAAAGATGATGCAACACTCTCGCCGAAACTGCAATTGCGTCGTTGTAGCCAGCCTAGCCATCATTGTTCTAAGGGACGACAAGCTTAACCGAATGGTGGTCATCCAGCTGAGGCCCAAGTTGGAAATGCACATTTTAAAAATGTAACTACGATGTGCGTTTGATTTCGGGTAAGATGAAAAATTTCTTATAAGTCAGCTTGCCGTAAGTCAAAGAGAGCTAATTTTAGACTAGCCATTTTTTTTTAACTCTCGACTGGTCACCTTTCAAAATGATGTTTCAACCAGTTACGTTTTGTGATTTCCACTACATGTAGGCACAAGTAGCTAACCAACAAGCAACAGTAACTGTTGAAAATGGAAAAAGAGGCACAAGAATAATACTCGACAAGTCACTCAGAAGTGACAACTGAAACACAAAAAGTAACTAGTCGAGAATTCAATTTCATTTCAAAAATGAATTACTGAAACTTGGGTTTTCTTCCGATCGGAAATTCTGTCTACTTTTACGGTAGACAAAAATTCTCATCGTAATTTAGTTGTTTCTCACAGCACTACTATTGAAATTATATTTACGTACCTTTTCGTCAATAAGGCATGTAATTCAGCATACATCCGGGCTCTAGTTGAGTGCTAAGACTTTTTGTTCACTGAAATTTAATCTAGAGCTTTGGATGCATCTGACAAGGGGTATGATTTCCAGGAATTAAACCTGATATTTAGTAAATCTGACGATGATCAAAACAAAAAAAGGGTCAAATGCAAACTTAAAGTGATGCAAGCATAGGGAATACTCAACAAACCAATAATCTTATAAATTCCATGCGTCATTCGAACCGTCTACCTCAGCCAGGTACGGTAATATTTAAAGACGTACAAGGTTTAAAGCTCTTGAGCAGCACTAGCGTAGGCGTTGACAACAGTCTTCGGCGCCTCGAGATGTATTTGAGTGGTAGTTAGGAGCTTTTCTTCTCTCTCTCTCTCTGTGTTTTACTTGAGTCTGAGAAGTTTCTATTCTCAAACCCTGTCTCATAATTCTTCGTTGAGGTCGACCATTTTCTCTTACTCTCTTCTCGGCATCAACTTGGGGTCGTTAATAGTCGGAGTCTGCATATCATCATTACTTGCATACACAGATCAGCACCATTAGATATCTTTCCTCTCATACCACTCATACTATCCCTTTTTATCAAACACATGCATGTTCCAACACACAAGCAGATTTGGTCTTTAACTTCTTCCAGTTGCTAAGTCCTTGCTGCCAAATCCTCATGCCACATACGTGGCGCTCACAGCCTCGTCGGTTTCATCTTAGCTCGGGCTCTCTTCTTAAAGCGAACTGGGATTCCTCGACGGTCCTTCTGTTTTTGTCTGGCACTCTCTGCCCTGGATTCGTCGGCTTCGGGGCTGTATTCATCCCTAACACTCTGTTCCTCTCTCTTCAGATTTTGCAGTAATAGCGTGGCTTGCTTCCGCGTCCATACGCGCGGTGCGTACTCCCATCGTTTCTCTGTGGCCTTGAAACGCTTCCTGTGGAAGTGGTTTCGTCATCATATCGGCCACATTCGCTTTTGATGCAACGGGTTCTAGTTTTACTCCCCGCTTTTTCACGTACTCGCGAATCTTGAGGTCACTGATATTAAGCTGCTTGGTCCTTCGATGCTTTCCAGCATGCTTCATTAATTCACGAGCACTACTTGAGTCACAATACAGTGTCGTAGCATCTCTCTCCAAGCCTAGCTCATCCACTAGTTGCTCCAGCCAAATTGCTTCATTCATCCCAGTATTCGCTGCAATCAGCTCAGCCTCACAAGTACTTTCAGCAAGGATGTCTTGTTTCCAACATCTCGCCGAGATGAGTTGTCCGTTACAAAACACGGTAAGCCCTGTTACCGACTTCATATCTCCTCCTTCCGAGGCGAAATTAGCATCAGTATAGACCTCGATCTTCAATTTGTCAAATTGGCGTGCCACCTCAAAGTTAAATTGCAATCCCATGTCTTGTGTACCAATCAAGTACCTCAAAACACGCTTTGCTGCTCGCCAATGCGGTACAGCGAACAAATACTGTAGGCACCCAACAAGACTTCGGTACGGCAGCTTCACGCTTTTCTCGTGCTCTTCGGGGCCGGCGTCTGCCAATTTTACCCCATCCACAGTCATCGGAATGCGCACTGGATATGCTGACTCCATGTTGAATTTTACCATGATGTCCTGGATGTACTTCGTTTGCCTGAACGATACGTGAGTCTCTGGATCATAGTGGATCTGAAGTCCCAAAAGATAGTTAACTTCACCGAGACACTTCATCTTAAATCGTTCCGTCAGTTCCGTATCTACGAAGTCCACATCCTTTTCCTTACCAACAAGTAGAATATCATCTACATAGATTGGCAGAAGGACAAGTCTGCCCTCAATCCGAATCCAGTACAGTCCTTCGTCCTTGCAGCTCTGACGAAAGCCAAACTCAATCAGCACAAGATGTAGCGTGTTATTCCAGTTACGTGGTGATTGCCGTAATCCATAGATACTCTTCTTTAGAAGACACACCCAGTCTTCATATCCACGCTTTACAAAACCTTCAGGTTGCTCCATAAAAATGATACGTTCAGTTGGTGCGTTTAGGAAGGCAGTCACAAAATCAAACTGCTTCACTACCGCTTTCGTTAACCCAGCCCACAGGAAGACAAGTCTTAGCGTCTCAAATCTCACAATTGGGGCGAACGTTTCATCAAAATCAATACCCCATATCTGGAAACAACTCATTACCACCAAGCGAGCCTTAAACCGCAGCATCCTTATCTCATTCTCTTTCAAAGTCCATACCCATTTACTTCTCAGGATGTGCGCGTTCTTTGGTCTTGGTACTAGTATCCACGTCTCGTTTTCTAGCTGAGCCAAGAATTCCTCCTTCGTGGCTTCAAGCCATTTCACCTGTTGGGGTGAAGCCATCATCTCATTCCAGGTCATTGGTACTTTGACCTTCATAGTAGCAGTAGCCGAGGCCGATGAGCTGAAGACCGTGGACACAAAATCTTCCAGGCGTGTCGACTTCTTGCGAGCGCGATTGGACTGTCGTGGAGTTTTCACTTCGACAGGTAAATGTCGTTTCCGACGTGGCGGAGGTTTATCTTCAACACTCTCTTCTGAATCTGATGTCTGTGTAGACCCATTCTCCTTTTGCACCAGATCACCACTATTTCATCAATTTCTCTTCCTTGGCCACTCAACATGTCGTTATCCTGACCCTCACGCTGCTCACATACTGCCACTATCGATAGGGGTACCAGCGGAAGCTTCGTGCAGTCCACTGATGGACGTCTTCTCATTCGATACACTTCATTGAGTAGCTTCTCCACGTACCACCTATCTACGGTAGTCTCTTCGTAGAACTTCACATTTTCATGCCGATATTCACTAATCACACCCGTCGTCAAGTCTAATAGTCTATAGCCTTTTGTCTGCGTAGCATATCCGACCATCAGACTAGGTGCACCTTTCACCGACAGCTTGTCCTTACGATAGGCCTTGTCAACGAACTTAACAGCGAGGCATCCAAAGGGTTTAAGGTGGCGTACACTCGGTTTTGATCCAAACATCTTTTCATGAGGTGTCACCTTTTCTGCATTGCCCTTGGAACTGGTTCTGTTGATAGTCTCGATTACGTATCTAGCCGCTTCTCCCCACAGCATTCCGGGAAGACCACAGCTAAACAACACTGAGCGAACTTTATCCATCAGGGCACCATGTGCTTTCTCAATCAAGCATACCTCCTCGGGCGAATGTGGGTGAGAGAAAATTTGTATAGTCTCGCCAGCACACATTTCTTTCATTGCTTGGTTCAAGAACTCCGTGCCTTGATCAGAATGAAACGTCTTCACGACAGTCTGATGTTTGGCACGTACCATATCTCGGAAGCACTTTAAATTGTTCACAGTTTCCTCCTTAGTTTTCTGCCCGTATACCCACTGATA
>NW_008649062.1:166222-167659 GCF_000247585.1 Phytophthora nicotianae INRA-310
ACGCCGCGTGGCTTCACTCTGGTGGGGGAGGAAGATGGTAATCGCGCGACTGGTCCGACACCTGCCCCGTCTGCTGATGACGAACAGCTGATTGACGAGACATTCGCCTCGTTTACTGATGACGAACGGTCAACTGTCGAGACACCTGACGAACGGTCAACTGTCGAGACACCTGACGAACAGGCGACTGTCGAGACACCTGACGAACAGGCGACTGTCGAGACACCTGACGAACAGGCGACTGTCGGGACACCTGAAGGGTTGCGTCTAAAAATAGTGTCAAGTGAAGCAAGTGCCGTATCGACCGCGCTCAACGCTATCACCCGCGCACAAGCCCGGAAGATCCTCGCGACGCCGCCGGACCCAGCGTCGGACGCGTCGTCCTGGGCTTCCCGGACGCTTATTCAACCTGCTGGTCACGTCACTCCTGCGGCGACTACAGCGAACTTCGCACCGAGAGTGTCGGCGCGTCCAATCGACAATACCCAAGTGTCGGAGTTCGTTCTACATCGCCAGGCACTCACGCGATTTGTTCGTGACGCACTGCAAGCAGCGGTTGACAAACAGAAGGAGAACGCAGACAAGCGCGGCAGGAAGAACAAGGCCAAGTTCACGACAGGAGAGCGTGTGCTCCTGTCGACGGACGGTATACGAAACTCGGCAATAACCAACCTCGGCGCGAGCAAGCTCGCACCGCGCTTTATTGGACCGTTCAAGATTACGAAAGTATTGGGAGATGCCTACACACTAGACATACCGACGTCGTTGAGACTACACCCGACGTTCTACGTTGGGCGACTGAAGAAGTACTTCCCAGCTACGATCCCTGCGACGACTCAGTCGGCTGAGCCGGAGGCGCGTGGGTCGTCCGTCCCTCGCGGAGTACGCGCCGTCGCATCGAACCATCCGATCCAGGTACACGCTCCAGAGCCTGCGCTCCAGTCTGCACGCGACCGTGAATCGCGCGTTCCAGCATCCTCACCCGCTCCAGTAACTCCCGATTCGACTGCCGCAGAGCAGTCGCGGTGTGCGACGCCTCCGACGACTGTTGCAGGGCGATGTCAATATCCCGCTGAGAGTCCCAGAACTGGTTCACCAGTGTGTCATCGTCCTGGCCAACCAGGACGCGAACGTTATCAGCGCGACGGTCCACCTCCCATTGTTGACGCTGCTGGTGATCTCCGCTGGATTGTCGAACATATCGTGAGCCATGAAGATCCTCCACGAGCATTGGCTCGCGGGCGTACCGGCCGGACGATTCCGACCACTCGCCGTTATAGAGTCCGCTGGCTTGGCTTCTCCCCGAAGGACGATACGTGGGAGCTCCGCGCCAATCTCCTCCGGGACGTTCCGGATGTGGTTCAGGAGTACGAGACGAAGATTGCCGTGGCCAATAACCAGTCCGATACGTACGCGAGCGCGAACGAGATCGTCGCC
>NW_008649062.1:168864-184958 GCF_000247585.1 Phytophthora nicotianae INRA-310
CAAATACATCGTATGACCCTCCATTGTTGTCTCTTGAATGAAGCTCAAGTCCATCAGCACCTTATCAAACGGATTAGTCGCTCTACTTGGATTTTTCAGATGAAAAGACATCCTTTTCATCTTCGCCATATCACAATTAAAGCATTGGCCTTTCTTGCGCTGATCCTCCTTTGATAGCTCCAAGCCTCGCACTAACTCTTTTGAAGCCATCTCTCGGATCACTTGCCAGTTTGCATGCGCTAGGCGGTGATGCCATAAACGCAGCGATCTTGCCGGCTGAACAGTGGTCTGCAACACAGCTAACTGAGAACGTGGAATCTCTACCATTGTCTGATAGAGACCATCGACCATATCAAACTCCCAGGTGATATGCTTCACCTGATTTGATAATGTTGTTACCTCCTGGTCCTCACTTGTCTGCGCGCAGAAATTATGATCCTCGTAGAGGGTACGCTGTGACAACAGGTTGGTTGCTCCTTCTACAAACAGAGCCTCCACCGTTATCCATACTTTCTTTTTAGTTGTGGCATCAACGACGGCAAACTTCACCAAACCTTTCATCTGCGCCTTCTTACAGGTATTCTCAAACCACCTCATCACCGTATCACAATCCGACGTCAAAGACACAAATGCCTCACGACATCCACAGATATTTACTCCAGATGCGTTATCCAACACAAACGGAACGTAAAAGCTCTTTCCAGATTCATTTTCTTGCCTAGGATTTGCAAAACACGGTAATGGCTTGTCTTCCACGACTTCAATCATAGTGACAGGTTTGGTCTTCTTTCCACCAGACTTAGTTGGTTTATAGAATCCAGGGAGATCTTCACATGTGTCGTCGTCGTCCTGCTGTTTCTTCACCTTGGATTTGCTTCGGTTCTGTTTACCACCTTGCTGTTGATTATCGTTTCGCGGGTGTCTGCACTCATACGCGTAATGTCCGAGTTTGCCACAATTATAGCAGTCAATTTCTGAGCGTAGACGTTTTGGCTGACCTTTGCCTCCTCCACGACCTCTTTTCCGTTTATTGACGAACGATACACTCTTATCATCGGACTGCGTACTTCCAAACTGTGCTGCACCATTTCCGGCCTGAAAGTTTCCTTTCTTCCTAGCCTTAGCTTCTATCACCGCTTTAGCCTGGTTCAGACGCTCTTCACGACTGGTAAGCTTGATTTTCACTTGTTGCAGAGAGATGTCATCCAAATTGTCAAAGGTCTCAACCATACTCTCATAGGTCTCACCAAGTCCAGTCAATAAAGCAGTTATCACCTCCCTATCCGACACATCCTCATGCATTAGTGTTAATTCCTGCCGGATCGCCTCCACTCTGTGAATATAATCTCGGATCGACTCATTTTCCGGATCAAATTCAACATTTAGGAGCTCTCGGCGTTTGAATAACCCTACTGCAAAGGATTTCTTCTCGAAATCATCCACCAATGCAGCCCACTTGGCCTGAGGATTCTTTAAATGTGCTAGTCGGACTCGGGTCCCATCATCCAACGTATTCGTCAGGATATCATTCAGCAACAGCACCTTGTTCCTATACTCTTTGCGCTTCTGCATCGTAGCCCTTGTGCCGTCCTTCTCGGGCTTGGTCTCCCTTCCGATTAGGATCTTCCAGCACTTCCGAGCACACAATGCTGCCTTAAGACCTTCCTTATAAGCAAGGAAATTCTTGCCATCGAACTTGAGCGAGCGGATAGTATCAACTCTCTGACCTTCCATGCTCTCTCCTTGGGCTCATAACCTTAAAGACGTACAAGGTTTAAAGCTCTTGAGCAGCACTAGCGTAGGCGTTGACAACAGTCTTCGGCGCCTCGAGATGTATTTGAGTGGTAGTTAGGAGCTTTTCTTCTCTCTCTGTCTTTTACTTGAGTCTGAGAAGTTTCTATTCCCAAACCCTGTCTCATAATTCTTCGTTGAGGTCGACCATTTTCTCTTAAATATGCTAACCAATGATAAGCGTGAATGTTACATGAAGGGAACTTGATCGGATCTAGACAACTTCATGGTTTTCAGTTCTACGAAAGTGCATTTCTTGGAAGTTCTTCAATCATCACATTATGCGAGATCCAATACATCAAAGTAATGGTTGGCGAAACACCACTGGGGATTCCTTAACCCAACAAATTCTGTCTTTAAAAAGAGGACGAAATAAGATTCAAAAGCGTCAACTCAACGTGGTTTTGTCCTTAAGGTCCCGATTATAAGGACAAAAATCGAGTGCAAGTAGAGCAATTGCCTCGGTATGATGTGACACTGAGGCAGCTGACGCCATTGTGTATAAGATTAAATTTTCACTTGATTATACTATTGAATTCGAGGACTTTGTAATTTGTAAGGACAAATCGTCTTCTACACAGGATATGAAAGCATAATTCTTTAATAGGGGATACATTTTGCTAGATCCCGGAGCATATTTATTAACAAATTCAGTACTTCATAGGACTATGCTACAGTATTCGAAACTCTCGATCGCCGCAGCGATTGAAGCCTACTTGCATCGTTTGGTGATCTGCTATAGAAATAATAGCCCCTGCAGCCTGCTAAACGCTGGCTTACAGCTACTCAGTGGTTCCGCTAGTATTGATTACAGAACTTTACTACTACAGCATATCGGATGAAATATACGACTGCGGTCTATTCGGATGTAACTGGGTATGCCACGCGCTCCCGCTTAATTTTTTTTCTGAATAGAAGTCTTTGAAATAGCATCGTTGTTCAGATTTCAGAGCTTCTTCGTGCAAGGCGCGACTTTGTTTGAGGCTGATAATATAATAGGTTTTGTTCGACTGACTCACCTCGTACAATAATACAAGCATATACGATAAGTATTTTTACGCCATTCCATTCGCGTTCAAATGAAACCTGCTGGAAGGCCGAAAACCGTTGGTTTTCGTCGATGCAAGGAGCAGATAGCTCGGTGGCATCTGACCTGCAAATATTTTTTGTGGTGGATCAGAGGTGTAGAATAACCTGAAGGACATCCCACAGAGTCCAAATTATTAGCCGTGACTTCTTTAATTCAGAGTTAATATTTCATCCTTCTATTAAGATGATCTTTTCGATTATTACCAACTCCATAACTACCTATGGTAAACGCATGAACATAGGCTGCCAAGTAAAGCTCTCCTGTCTATTGAATAAATAACATCTACAGTAGATGATCTACTGTTGGGAAGACGACCGATAAACACTGCATTCGTTCTGTTCTCTTACGACGACGCATAGCATTCCTGTAAAGGATCCCATAATACGGGCTTAGCTTATAAAAGAAGGTATTGTGTGCGACGGACACCGAAGCTTCCACCACCCGGGCCGGGGAAGAACCCCAGACAACTCAAGTTGAAGATCCACCGTTGCACGCCAGAAGCACTAGATGGTGGCCCTACCACGAAGTCGTTTTTTCGTGAAAGCCAACACACACGCCCAGTCGTGGTCTAAAAAATGCGTACCTCCTTAGGCACAAAATATCATATGGATGCCGCGCACCCGTACAGACACAACTATAACCTTCAGCACATACCGAATTCTGGGGGGTCAAATCCTCTAGATGCCATGTGGTGCGTTTAGTCCCACCGTAAGCATTTGTATTAGATTGCGAAAAACGTAATCACACGCCCCACAGAATACCAAGGCAGGCTTCATTGTTGAGCTCGATGAGGCGTTGGCTATTCTCGCTTAGATTAACTGTTCGGAGCACTGACTACGCGAACGATGTAATGCTGCTCACATGAATTTTGATATTAACGTTAAAAGAAGCGCAGCCGTAGGCTTGTCATGTCTGTGACAGAACTATGCATTCTGACAGTACTGGACTGTACAAGTACAGTACTCACTGAGCACTGCTCAGTCCACTTTGAGCCTCGAATCAATCTTGGGATTGGCTTTTCCCAACGTCCAATCGTTCATACAGGATGAAATCAACATGTACAGCACACTTCACTCCATACATGAAGCTCATAATCGAACTGCCAAATACGAATGCAACTTCGCTATACCGTGATCCTGGCAGTGGCCACCCTTCTCGCATGCGTCGCTGGTGCTTCGCTGGCCAGTGTCAATGGATTGAGCCCTCATCCTACTCACAATATGGGCGCTGCCACGACGAGGCTGCTCAGAACTACCGCTATTAACTACGACGATGATGAAGAAAGACTCGCCGGCTTCGACACAATCACGAAGCTTGTCAAGTCAGGGAAGGAAAAGTACAAGGAAAGCAAGCAGTTAAAGTCATGGCTAAAGGACAAACAGTCGGCAGACGAGGTTTTCGGGTTGCTCAAGCTCGACGACGGAGTCGGGAACGTGCTGACAAAGGAGAAAGTAAAGGTCTGGGCTTCTTACGTCTCCAAGTTCAACAAAAAGTATCAGAACGACAGAGTGTACATGATTGACATGCTTGTGGCTCGCTACGGGGACGACGGTGTATCGATGATGATCGAGGCTGCCAAAAGAGACCCAGTTGCGAAGAAATTGGCAGATAAATTGCAAACAGATCAGTTTCGAGGCTGGATTCGAAGCGAGAAATCTGCCGATGACGTGTTCAAGATCCTCAAACTGGACGATCCAGCAAATATTGCCAACTCGAATATGAACGCTTGGCTCAAATATCTCGATGTATTCAACCATCGGTTCCGAGACAAGGCAACAAACATGCTTGACACCTTCACGAGGGTCTATGGCGGGGAGAAAGAGCTTGCCAAGATGCTTGTAGCTGCGCAGAAAGTGCCAGCTACAAAACTACAAGCTGAGGAGCTGCAGGCTGCGCTGTTCACAAAGTGGTTTAAGAATGGATGGCAAACAAAGGATGTCATGACACAAGTATTGAAGTTAGATAAGACGAACTGGGCTATAAGCCCAGACGCAGTCATTCTGACCCATTACAACAAGTTTTACAAAAACCAAGTAATCCGCAACGATATCCAATAGACTGCCCAGATTTAAAAAACGCTTACCGGTAGGTTTAGACTATCTCGATATCAGTGGTACCCTGTTTTGGTGGACCAGCAGTATAGAGAGAATCCGCCCAAATAGCAACCGCAGTAGCGTCTCGAATGTCCGCGTATCCGGTGCACCTCCAGTACTAGCGTTTGACCCGTGCAGATGCCGCTAAGAATCAGTAACTTGACAGACGGAAGAACTGCAACTACCCAAGCTACTAGCGCTCGTCGGGCTACTTGCCCCGCCCGTGACAATTTTCCAGTCAAAATCGACGAAAGGCCGCGATGGCACACCATCCATTGATCTTTAGTGCTGCTTTTTGACCTCAGCATTCGATGATGCCTCTGTTAACTTACAGTACACGTAACAGTGTTTTGGATTTCGCTCCCATTTCCGATATACAAAACTAAAAACGTATTTTTCGAGGTATAAAATTAAAAGGGACAGTAGACGTGGTATCACCTGGCAGGATGCGTCAACGTCACCATTGTTCCTTCTCTCTAAAACGATATTGCGTCCAAAGATCGACTTCGAAGGGATATTTAACAGCGATAGTATCAGAAGTGGGAGCGGAATCTGTAACAAAGGGAAACGACAAGCATTGATCCTAGGTACCTGAATGGTCAAAAGGAGATTGTCTTTTACAAAGGGAGAACACTACATTTTAGCTGTTTGTCAAAATCTGAGATACATAAAAGAAGCGCTCTACAACGGTAGCAACTTGTCATTTCGTTCCATAGCAATAACCTGACGCCGGCAGAATAGAGTTCGTGGTTTGCCGATACCAGAACCATTGACGCACGCCCTGGTAACTCAAGAACTTGGGTTACGCCTCTAATAGAGAGCTGGATTCGGTCTTCGGATGGCGCTCAGGTGGGGAAAACAAATTATTGGGTCATATACAGACATGACCTGGGTTTAGATTGGATGTTTATTTAGGCCTAAATTCAAACCAGGCGGCCACAGCCCTTTATTTGCTTCATTTGCCAGTTCTAGGTATGCATGACCTAACGAAGTGTTAGAAGTACATATTCCCTTGTCGTCGACTGCCTGCGACACTGCGATCCGTTTGCCACATTTACTAGGGTAGTTTTGAATGGTATGCTGAGTTAGCGTCATTTTTCGATTTACCGCCCACCCAGTAGTCAGTGTCGTCATTGATTTGTTTGTCAAGCTCAAAGGAGGAGTCTGATAGCTCTTTCGACTGCTGCATTGGATTATTTTGCTGACAGAACGCTCGCTAATGCTGGAATCATCGCAGAATGCCTTGACATTTTCACAGAACTCCTGGATAATCTCAGCATCTTCTGTTCGTAGAATGGCCGTGGGCGCAGTGTTCTGGAACGCACCACGCGTGACTGCATCGAACAGCTGGTACCAGATTCGCCGGTGCTCCAACCTAACGTATGCAGTTTTGTGGATCGTGGGTCCACTTGGTGGAGGAAAGTCTTGTACGGCACTTGCTTCCGCGTATTCACTTGATCCATTGAGCTGGAATGTGATTTGGCTTCATCTCTCTCGCACAAAATCGATGGCCGATTGCACGTGGTTGTGTTGAAGCGAGAAAACAAATATTTTTGACAGTTTTGCAGTTTTTGTGAATTGGCGTACGGGCTGGCGCCGGAGACGCGTAGTTCTCAAACATCGAAGATTTTTAATGTTGTGAATGAGCACGAAAATGGTAATGAATGGGTTGATAGAAAAACATGAGTTGATGAACCGACAAAATGAAATGAGTAAGTGGCTCACGAATTGGTTGACTGCTGCGAGATGTTTGAACGGTGTGATTACCTGTTGTTGTTCTTTGAACGGTTCCGGCGCCTGCCATTCACCAAAGTAGAGTCGTAGGAAGTGTAGACCGCGGACTGTGTCGGATGCAATCCAAAGAAGACGCGCCTTGATGCGCGCTAATGCGCACACGTCCTTGTCGTTGTCGTCGATGTGCATGATGAACTCGCGCAGGTCTGGTTGGCAGCAAGTGTTCGTTAGTATGTGGAGTAGTCGTTGTGATGCATGTCATGTTGATAATTACTTGCCGTCGACTGTATCAAAAACTTTTCTTTTGTGTTTTTCAATCGTGATCTTGAGTTTTTTTTTAGGGGAGACTGGTATCTCGTCGTGGGTTGATCGATCATGGGCCATGCCAGATCGTGCGTCATCGTTGGTGTCGAACGAGGCCCGGCCATCACGTTGTCCGCTGCATGCTTATCGGCCGCGTCTCTCTCGCGCTGTTTCTTTGGTGGCATTGCCGTCGAAGGGAGGGTGTGTTCTCTCGGGCTGAATGGACTCTGAGCTCTTCTATATGGCTGCTACGGCAAGGGACTATGCGATTGGCAGATGAAAGCACGAAGGATTCATGAACGCTTTATGGTGCCAATTCTTGATCGTGTGCGACGAGGACGTTGGAACATCGTTCAACGACAGCAGCCTAACAAGAGTCTCTTCTCTTCTCGTCGCAGGCGCGGCACCGCATTCGTGTCGCGCAGCGCTGTTCCCACTTGAAGAACCAAGTTTGTGGCACTCGAGTATGACTAAACAATGTCCGGTGCTGTTGATCGAGCGTTCGAGACTGTCCGCATCGTGGAGGCAAACGTGAGCATGGGTGGCGATTGGCTCGCACGCCCAAGTGTAAGTTGTTTGTTAGCTATTCGAGTTTGATCAGTGTATGTGACTTGCTCGTGTTGCAGAGCGATGCTCCTGTTTGTATGTGCGAGCTTGATGAAGGCGAGGTGCGTGGATGCATGGAGCGGTGTTTAAATCGTTCTGTAAGTGACGATTGGGTGTGTTTAGTTACTGTGAGCTTCAGTTTATAAGATCTCATTGTGGTGGTTATCGGTAGATGCGATTCGAATGTGCCGTCGAGAGCTGTCCCTGTGGAGACCGCTGTAGCAATCGTCAGCTACAACAGGGCACGACGTTAAAAACCGCCGTCATTGATTGTGGTTTGAAAGGAGTCGGCATTATTGCCCTCGAAGACATCGCTGAAGGGCGTCTCGTCGGCGAATACGTCGGCGAATACGTCGGCGAGTTATTGGGACGTCGAGAGGCTCAGTTAAGATCAAAGGTAAGGTGTTAACCGAATCATGTCACACTTACGAGATTCTAACACTGAGAAGTGTAGCTGTATCGCGGTTAACGACACTCCTACATGATGCAAACTAATGCTGATGCAATCATCGACGCTACCCGTATTGGTGGCCGCATGCGGTTTGTAAACCATTCATGCGATCCCAATTGTCAGGTTGAGAAATGGAGCGTTCGCGGCCAGGAACACTGTGATTTGTTTGCGAATAGATGTGTGAGGGCCGGCGACGAGATCACGTTTGACTACAACCTCGTTTCTGCCGAGAGTGAGGTGTGGCGCTGCACTTACATGCAGATATTGCTTGTCTAATAACGTTCTATGTACTCGCAACAGGGATTTGAGTGTTTATGCGGGTCAAGATGCTGTCGAGATGTGATTGGAACACGAAATCGTGCGCAACATCTCGAATGCCAATCGCAGCAGCCAACACCAAGAAAAAAAAGCGGTTTATACAACTTACATTAGATCGTTTCTTGCAGTCTTGACAATCGTTCTCGACAACGCTCCGTAATTTTTCGATGAGAGGGTTTGAGCCGAGCGACGTGGCCTTTTCGGTAGTTGCACTCTTGAGTTATGCGTTTATATCGAACAAGGCAGTATCTCTGTTCATCTCTTTGGAGTTTGGAGCTTTTGTGAAAGTGCCAAGGGGGAGATGGTGCAGCTGCTGCTGTTGGCCGGTTCCCAAGACTTTGGGGATGTGTCCTGTATTGACTGCCGTTTGCAAGCGTGCTTAGTGAACCGTCAGCGGTCTTATCGCGTTGCTGCTGACAGCTTCGGTCTGAGTAGCTTTTATTATCCACCACTGTCCTATATGTTGGTCACTGCCCATGGTCTTCAGCGCTGAAGAACGAAGAAAACGGAATAGGCTCGCTGTCCAGCGTAATCGAGCACGCGAGAGCCCTGAGCAGAGAGCTGAAAGGTTGCAAGCGACAGCGTGAGCGACAACTACGTGCCCGTTCGGCTGTCCGTGGCAACGAACTGTGTCAATCCATCGGTGAACCGCATTTAACCTGGCTAGACAGTGGTGCTCCAACTCTACGCCCCGTGAGTACTAGTACTAGCACTAATATGAGGTTTTGCATCGATTGAGATTGACTCTTGGGACGTCCGGATTCGATGATGCAACATGCGCCTTGTGCGACTGCAGTAAGCTGCGTCAATCGATGACTATCATTTCAATTGGCGACGATCGAGACCGCATTGAGCGAATGCAACTACTGTTGTCCAGCACCGACGAGCACTTGCCAGCACAACTGACAGCCGAGTACGACTGCTTGGATCTGTTCGCTTGTTTAGGTGAAATGCTGCTGTCAAAACGAGGTGTTCATCCAGCTGGCTACATTCAAGTGTGTAAAGAATGCAATGTCAGTTTGGTGAAGCAGTTGGTGCCAAAATTTACAATCAAGAATGGGTTTTATGTCGGTTCACTACCGAGTCATCTCCTCAGCGCCACGCTACCGGAACGCCTGATGACACATACTGTCTCGATCATTGCAGTGACCCGGGTTATGCGTGGCGGTGCGCATCGCGCGATCCGCTCACATTGTCTTGCCTTCGACTCGACGCCGGGACCTGCTGCGACGCTGTTGCCCACATTCATTAGCAACATTAACTGTTATCGAGTCGTGATGGCGGGCCTGTTCACTACCTAACAACAAGCGCGCGTTCGGCAAATGGACCTCGTTCGTCGTCAAGTGGTTGAAGATTTACTGGCCTTCTACTGTGAACACAACGCGCTATATGAGGACGTTGTCGTGAATTGCTCAGGTCTCGCAGCTGAAACGGTGGCCGAGAACTTGATTTCCGAAGAGACCAGCGTCAACGTTGATGTCAACGATGTCGACGGCGATAGCGATCGAGTTGGCAGTGCCACTGAGATTGGTGAGACTGTTGGAGAGACTGATGTCGTAGAGCATAGCGTGGTGTTCATCGCGGAAGACCGCGAAGTCACAACGCAAGACACAGCAACTCTAGTTCAAGTTGTTGAGTTACCGACCCAACACACAGCACAACCTCAGTTTCTTGTTCGACACTCGAGTCGATTTGCTGGCAAGAAGAACTTGCTGTTCGCGCGCATGTTCCCGCACCTCTTTCCGTATGGTAGAGGGCATCCCAATGAGCAGCGGCAGATTTCAGTATATCCAGTTGAGTACTCGACGATTTGTTGAAGACGAGCTGTTCACACTGGTGAGTTTTGATCACCTCAC
The DNA here is from genome assembly GCF_000247585.1 of Phytophthora nicotianae INRA-310. Lineage (NCBI taxonomy): Eukaryota > Oomycota > Peronosporomycetes > Peronosporales > Peronosporaceae > Phytophthora > Phytophthora nicotianae. Next base: position 179,107 of record NW_008649062.1, read on the forward strand.
TCTCCAGCGGATGTACCTTCATGTTGCACTAAAATGCCAACGCGATCCTACCCGATTCGAGCGATACAGCGCCATCTCCGAAGGCTCGTTGCTAGAAGCGCTTCAAAACAAAAAGCTGCATCGCCAAGGTAGAGCGACAGTGACTCACGATGACAGTTCCACCGATAGCGACTTCTTGAAAACAGTTGAGCTCAGCACAGGTGTCATTTGGGGTAGTGACGCCGAGCAGGAACAGTGCCGCCGTCGGGCATTTGCCTATCAGGCCAGGTACGTCCAGCCCGCTCTCTTTGTGACGCTCACCCCCAACGTTGGCGACTCGTTTGTTATGGCGCACTACGCGGGCATCTCGTCAGTCGACACACTCTTCGACGCTAATCTGGCTCAGCTACCCAGACGCTCAGCACTCCAAAATGCAAGCCTACGCAATGATGTCGCGTCCGCTCGTTTGTTCATGCACAATATGAACGCTTTTATCGAGCATGTGCTCGGCATACCTCCTACGAAAATGAAGACCAAGGCTTTTGACGGACTCTTTCGTGATGTGAAAGCTTACTTTGGTGTGGTGGAAACCCAGGGCGGCGGCACATTGCATGCTCACTTCCTCGTTTGGCTCACTGATGCGCCGCCCAGCACTGACGCGTTTAGTAAAACCACAGCTGAACATACTACCGTGACATCGCCGCCTATGTAGATAGCATTGTCAGTACTTCGTTGCCGCTTGACGTCGCAGTGAACTGTCAGTTTTGTGGACACTCACTTGAAGGCTTGCTAGCACTGTCGATACCACGTGAAGCGTACGAGAACCCCAACGCTGGTCGAAGCAATGCTCAGGGAGAGCCACTGTTCGTTCGGTGTCCTCAATGTGCCACCAAAATGAGCTCTCAGCACGTGCTTCGACGCATTATTCTCCAGCAACGACCTCCGACATGGCCGCCACCACTACGAACGTATTCTTCGGAGGAGCTCAAAACAGCCGTGCAAATGGAAATCAGTTGTCGAGGCAGTGTTGGTGCGGCAAAGGCTGCCGCCTTTCGTCGAGACATGATTTTAGCAACCAGAGACAGCGTCGACGACACGTACGGAGAGCACTTGCGTACACTGAATGCGGTGCCGTACCGCAGCGAACAACGTGGAGACAACGCCTTCTCCGACGACAAAGTAGCTCAATCCATCATGATGTTGCCGCCCTCGGTCGACGACGAGCGCTGGACGCCAAACGCTACCGCGTTCGCGGTGTCAATGCTCGTGTTCATGCTGAACATCCACTGGTGGTCGCACGTCGGAAGCTGCTTCTAAAAGAGTCGCGTTTCCGCTTCAGGGCAGTGTCGGTATCGGTTCCCACGAGCGCGAGTTGATAACACGGCCTGCACAAGTGCTGGTGTCGAGCTTACGAGGCAGCCACCGTTCGAATACGTCAATGGCTACAATACTACCATGATGCTTTCTTTTAAGTCGAATCACGACGTTCAAATGCTGGTCGGTGGTTTGGAGGCGCTCCTGCGCATCTATTATGCCACCAAGTACGTCACCAAAATGCAAAACGTGGTCGATTCTGTCACGGCCGTGGCTTTAGCGGCATTCAAGCGTCGGGAGCTCCGAGAGCAGCAAAGCCAGACAGACATCACGGGTGGATCATTCGGCGGTCGGACTTACTCGCGTTGCATCCATGGCTTTCGCACTGACCAATCGACGAGATCGCGGGCCCCCTCGCGGCGTTATATTTGCTGCGCGGATCATGCACATACATGAGCGCATCATGTACATCTCTCCCTGTCTACGACGTTTTGCACGAATTGATTCAGAACGGCACGCACTCATGCAACCTCGTCGAGCTTCAAGAGGCTGAGGCCAACGTCACGTTTCGCGCTGCCTCCTTCCTCGACGACTATATCTTCCGTCCGTCGTCGCTAGACCGTATGAATATTTACGAATTCGCCATGGCGTGTTTTTGCCGCAAGCAATCCAAGTCGGCAGCAACGACCGATTTGATTTTGCCCGGTCATCCCCTCTTTAATACGCATTGCATTGGTCATCATCAAACTGAAGCGGTCCCGGTCATTACAGGTGTGCGAATGCCGTACGTAGACTCCAAAACACCTTCCGAGCTTGTTTTCAAACGTGCCAAGTGTGCATTGGCACTATTCAAGCCATTTCGTGCCGTCTTGGATCTCGTCGGTAAACCGGCAAACGAAGCTGCATGGATTGACGCATACGTCCAGTGGGAACCTACGCGATCGAGCTTTGTTCGCGAAGTCATGGCGAACATGGATGATTACCACCATGGCACCGCAGCTAGCGCAGCAGGAGGATGAATCCGGTAGTAATGAACTAGAACGTGAAGCTGACAGTGACGATATCGTTGGGACTCGGAACGATATTGATGGCACAATTGCCAACATGCCATGTGATGATGAGGCTCCCGTAAACGACGGAAGAATCGACGACTTTTGCCATGTTTTCTCTGAAGACGACGACGCGGCTATGGATACCGACGGAGGGAGTCTGCTAATCTTCCCGACTACAGGAACTGACTTATTACGATCGAGTATAGTTCATCAAGAACTGCTGGACCCGACAGCAGAATGTACGGCTCGCACCGCCATTGATCTTGCCAACGGCGATCACGAACTGGCGTTGTCGGTGGCAGGGTTAGAGGAATGGGTCAAGGATCCAACGAGCGACGAAGCTGAACTTCCCCCGGCCGGTTTCACGCGTGATGAACGGTCCGCCGATGTGATAGAACTCATCCAGAGCGCACTAAAGTCGGATCGTGAGTGGTCTCCGCCAAACCAGCAGCATGACTGGCCACCACCAACACCACTGCGACCGTACCCTAGCATTAGCGACGTCTTCACAGCATTTACACTCAAACGACGTCAACATACAGCGTTCATGCTGGTAGCAAGAGCACTACTTCGTCGTTTCCAGCAACAAGAACGCGCCAATGTTCACAAGTTGCTGACTATCGCGCTTGCGACTTCGAGTCCCGACTACGAGACGACCAGCTGCTCATGTTCCTTGGTGGTGCCGGTGGCACCGGCAAGAGTCGTGTAGTCGATGCTATCAATGCATTTTGCTCCGGCTGGCACCACGACAGCTCCTTTGTCAAAGCAGTACTGACCGGAAAAGCAGCCAGTCTCATCGGTGGGCGCACGCTTGCAAGTTTTCTTGTACAACTGGAGCACGCCATCAAAGGAAAAAAAGTTCAATCCACATGACCTGCTCGTCATCGACGAGGTGTCTATGATGAGCAAGGCGGAATGGGTCAAACTCGACGAGCTACTGCGTCGATAGATGCAGGTCGACAATGTCCCGTTTGGCGGTATTCACGTCGTGCTAGTGGGGGATTTTCTGCAGATGCCACCCGTAAGGTCAGACCCAATCTACCTAGACCCCATCGGCAAGGCGAAGCCCAGCACAGTCGACGTCGGAGGATTCGAGCTCTAGCGCAGGTTTACGGTGGTAGTAATCCTTGACGAGTGTGTGCGCTTCCGCGACGACCCCGAATGGGGAGAGGGCTGCTGAAACGGGCGTCTGGGACGCTGGACTCCACAGTTCGTCGATATGATTAACGCGCGTGTTGTGCAAGCCACGCCCGATGGTGGTAATGCTCAGCATCTTCCGGATCAAGCTGTTGCATCTGTAGTTTTCGTCACGCCGGAGAATTCGACGCGGTTGGCGATCAAAAATGCGTTCATGAAAGAAACTGCAGCCAAACTATCGAACAACGTATACCCGACCCGCGTCATCGCGAATATCAAGGGTGCCCTCAACGGCCTCAGCAGGAGCGACCTCTGCTGCGTGCTCAGCCTCCCAGACAACAGGTTCGGCCGGATGGCTCCATTCCTAGATCTAGTTCAAGGAATGCCCATACAAGTGACACAGAATGTTGCCACCGCCAAGGGTGTAGCGAACGGCACGCTAGGAATACTTGAGTACGTCCACTTCCCCACGGGCACCCACTATCGACTTGTTCACGACGGCGCCACTTCCACAATTGTCCAACTGCCAAGCCAGTCTCCAGACTACGCACTCATTCGCGTGCCGAGGCCACACGCTGCTTCGATTCGCCCTGGCCTTGACCCCGAATTATTCCCCGTGTTTTCGCAACGGAAGCGTATACGAAAGCAACTATCACGCTCATACCGGCTCCAGATGGGCAGCCGCGCTACGTCAAAAGTGCACCCGCAGCAATTCCCCTTTGTATGCGCGGTTGGCTCGACCGTATATAAAGTCCAAGGAGAAACACTGCAATCCATGATTGTCGTCGACTGGAAATCAACGCAGCCACTCGCCAACAAACCACAACAAACATATTTGCTTGTTTCGCGGGTTACAACTCGGAACGGACTGACCGCACTAGCACCACTTACGCCGAAGCTCGTGGAGTGGTCGAAGCCGTCGGATCACGCGCTCCACGAAGAAGAACGCCTCAACGATCTCAGCAACGCCACGTTAGAGTAATTGCACCTGCCAGTGACCACCGACGTGACGGACCGATACCGCGATGGAAACAATCCGCAATCTCGAGATGAAGCACCATAACCAGTAGGTAGCGATCACCTTTGTTTGGACACAACTGTAAGCGAATGCAACCACATAATATACAATAAATCCATCTATAATGCCGTACCTCGGTCTCACATGTACATCTCCGCTACTGCGAGATATAGACCAAGCTCTCGCTAGGTAGCGTGAAGCTTCTCCCTCCATACAATGCGTATTCCCCGGCATCCACCTGCACAACCGCCACTGTATACCACAAAGTCTGGCTTTCAAAGACACGATCAGCACGTTATCCTGCAGACGCCACTTTTCACACTTATACGCTCACTCACCATAATATAAGAACATACAAACATCACCAAGCTACGGCGCTGGTCACCTGTCCGCCCGATCACCCGCAGAATTCCAGTTCCAATCGGCTCGATCCGGTGCCTGTTGATTTCTCCCTCTACATCTTGGATTGAGTATGTAATCGTGGTTGCAATCAAAACAATCGAACGCAGTTGACCGAAGTTGAGGTCGACCAAAGGTCGTACGCTCACAAACATCCGCTATACCCCCTAGGATAGTTCTTTGAACCACGAACATGCCGCTTTCGAAATTTCAGAGCTTCTCAGTGCGCAGCAGGACATAGGCCGACGCCATTGCTCAGTTGAAGACATGCGTGGGCGTGCTGCTATAGAAGAACTGGCGCGTGAAGCAGCGCGAGCGCCGCTTGAACCGCGGGAGGCTTGGCAAACGCTGGCTGTACCCGGAGCTCGTTACGGACATCATCATCTCGCTGGAGCTTATTCTACTGTTTATCCAGAAAATGTGCGATTACAACGCGCAGTTGGAAACGTCCTAGAACATTATCCATTCGCGTGGGCTCTACTAGTAAAACAGTGGAAAGGAGCTAAGCAACAAATATTTTTACTTTAGACCTTGATATTCCGAAATCTGCTAATCCTTTTCGTGATTTAACCCTACCGAAAAACTTGAGAGGGGTTTAGCAGGAAAATATTTAAAAATAAAAGTTGTGCAGCATACAAAATTGTAAATGACTGTATCAAAAATGAAATTTAAAGGATAATAAGGGTGCGCTGGATTTCTGTTCGTGGTGTGTTTATGGACGGAACTGGATTTAGAAAATCGTAATCACAGGCAGCACGTCAACTTGACTGAACCAAAGTGGTATTCAAGAACTTTGATTGCTACATGTATTTTCGCGATCAATAAGACGCAGGCTTCATTGTTGAGCTCGATGAAGCGTTGGCTATTCTCGCTTAGATTAACTGTTCGGAGCACTGACTACGCGAACGATGTAATGCTGCTCACATGAATTTTGATATTAACGTTAAAAGAAG
>NW_008649062.1:186978-194663 GCF_000247585.1 Phytophthora nicotianae INRA-310
CAGGTGGGGAAAACAAATTATTGGGTCATATACAGACATGACCTGGATTTAGATTGGATGTTTATTTAGGCCTAAATTCAAACCAGGCGGCCACAGCCCTTTATTTGCTTCATTTGCCAGTTCTAGGTATGCATGACCTAACGAAGTGTTAGAAGTACATATTCCCTTGTCGTCGACTACCTGCGACACTGCGATCCGTTTGCCACATTTACTAGGGTAGTTTTGAATGGTATGCTGAGTTAGCGTCATTTTTCGATTTACCGCCCACCCAGTAGTCAGTGTCGTCATTGATTTGTTTGTCAAGCTCAAAGGAGGAGTCTGATAGCTCTTTCGACTGCTGCATTGGATTATTTTGCTGACAGAACGCTCGCTAATGCTGGAATCATCGCAGAATGCCTTGACATTTTCACAGAACTCCTGGATAATCTCAGCATCTTCTGTTCGTAGAATGGCCGTGGGCGCAGTGTTCTGGAACGCACCACGCGTGACTGCATCGAACAGCTGGTACCAGATTCGCCGGTGCTCCAACCTAACGTATGCAGTTTTGTGGATCGTGGGTCCACTTGGTGGAGGAAAGTCTTGTACGGCACTTGCTTCCGCGTATTCACTTGATCCATTGAGCTGGAATGTGATTTGGCTTCATCTCTCTCGCACAAAATCGATGGCCGATTGCACGTGGTTGTGTTGAAGCGAGAAAACAACGTGTCATATTAGGAAGAAAATGCTGGAGCCACAGCTAATAATGCTTCTGTTCTCGACACCACCCGGTAAGCAGACCATCGTGTTTCTTAATGGATATCAAGTCATGCAAAGAAGCAGAAATCACGATCGATGTTTGTAAGGAGTGGTGACTACATGACGAGCGCAACCACTGATGGGTGTGGCTATCGGCCTGAATTGTATGAGACTATTCCTAGTCATCTTGATCCCATCGGAAAGGCTGACGAGACAATGATGAAATAGAACAAGGAAGACCTGCCGGAAGTGGATGAAGAGGTTAAGTTCGAGCTTGAGTCTTGGGCTAGTGGAGTCTAGAGAGAAGCGGTGCAGTTCGATTTCTTCTGACACAGCGTCAAGGGTGTGTTTCCATTGTGATTCAAAAGTTTAAGTTGCTGGAAACGAAGTGTCGTGTGGCTGATGGAATAGCGAGACTGAGTTTGGCATCTCAACCGAGTAGGCTATGACGTCGTTGAACGCTGCAATCAGACCTGCCCGGTGACGAGTCGGCTTCTTAAGGCTTTGTTGATGCTTCGTTCCCTGGAGCACTCTATCATTTGCTCGTTCTATATCATAGAGGTGGTGACAGTGATCCCGAATTCCGCTTGGTTAGTGGGTATGCTGCGGGGAGAATCAACGCAGTTCTGAGCCCTGGTCTTCGGTGGGGTGTGAATTTACTGTGATCAGACAAGCATCCACTTTTATTGCACCTCTAAGGCAAAGGAATGTGTTGCCGTCTACTAGCACACCACCGGTTTCGAACGTGCCTTTCGAGCTGCGTTTTCGACAATTTTAAAAATGAAATATCATTAAAATTGTAAAAAAAAATAACAAATGTAAAATTTAAAGTTGGAACCACAATCGACATTTGGCGACTCCTCGAAGATGCCGACGGCAGAAACACCTCCCTCCACCGCCGCTGCATCCACACCGACACGTCGGCGGCGCCGGACCCGACCGACTCTCAGTCCCGAGGCCACTTCGATTTCCGTATCCATCGAAGATCCAAACGACGGCGACAAGGACGAGAACAGTGACGAAGATAAAGGCATCGAGAATCTACCACCCATTTCAACTGTCGTGCTGACTCCACTTCCAGAAGATCAACAACCACCCAAACGCGACATCGCTCCGTCTCCTCCCGCACTCGTGCGAGCCGTCGGATTCCCAGTCGCAAATGCTCGCAGAACTGGGCTGCAAGCTAAAGAGAGAGCGGTGAGTACTAAAGTTTGGTCATTTATTCATTAAATTACTTACGGTGTTTGTCTGTGTAGCCGCTACGAATCAGTGGTTCGGTTCCGTCCCTACTGTTGGCACGTCGACCAAGTGGGAGACGATGGCGGGCTCATGCTCCTGACTACGACGAAGACGTGGCACGGGTTCATTTATTTAAACCTCCACTACCTCCCACCCACACGGATAAACGACGTGTGGCAGTATACTATACGTGTGAGCGGATCGCGCTGTTTACGTTGCAAAAGTGGATGGAAAAGAGTGCAAAAGAAAGTCGTCGAGCTGAAGTTACAGAATCAAAGAAGGCAGCGACATCTGCTGGACTTGGACTTGGCAATTGGAAGAATAAAATGTATCTGGAAGTGTTGCATTCGAGCTTGACGCCAGAACAGCCCTTTGAGGCTACAGGTGATGGAGACTTGTTTACAGCGCTACGAACAGCAGCTCTACGAGAGAAACACGCGTTTTACTTTGAGTAAGTTTTTATCGAGTATTTCGTTTGAGATTATTCCGTATTCAATTATTTTTGTTATTATTTGTAGGACGGGCTGCTGTGTGTTCTGGGGTCTTACAAGAGAGGAAGAAGCCCAGCACCTGATGATGCTGCTACCGTTTTCTTCCGGTATGATGGATCAAGTCGATGCGCAAGATATGGAGTTTAGCTACGGTGACCGATCAAGTATCGCGAAGGATTCCATCGTATTGTGCTCACAGACTGTGGCCGAGAAGATCGCTCTTTCTTTTGCTATGTCCCAGTCAGCAACGCTGGGTGCGTTTGAGACTAGAGTAGAAGACCGTATCCGCTCCACGAAGCATATCCCATCCAGTCTTGCGTCGGTAGGGTCGATCCAGTATTCTCAGAACGACACGTCGAAGCTCATCGGGCAGCTCTTCATCGAGCTAGCAGATGTCAACATCCATTCGAATGTTCTAGACGAACCCGAGTACTTTGTCAAGTCGCAGGATAATGATGATTTCAAGTATTTATACGAGAAAATGCTCAAGTATCAGGATGTAGCCAGCCGTGTGGCTATCCTGAACAAGCGTCTCAGCATCCTGCGCGACTTGTACGCTCGGCAATCTTTTTTTTTCTGCCTTGTCTGGTCTAACGTTTTCACCTTTTTTTTCAGAGTGGGTGTGCTGAACCAGCAATTAACACATCACCAAGGAGCGAAACTCGAGTGGATCATTATCTGGATGCTTGTGTTCCAAGTTATAATCGCCATTGGATGGGAAATCATCCTCAAGGACATTTTAGGATACTTCCATTGGGGATAAAAAGAGCGGAAGCTATGCGAGTTGAGAAATACCTGGATTAAAGAGTTAAACTTAAAGGCTCTAAATAATTATCCTGAGTTTTTATTATTAGGGCAGCATACAGTTTTGTGTAACTTGCATCGCTCGGTTATCTCGAAATGACAAGGTTGACAGGGCTATGCTGATGAAGGTTGTCGTTGCTGATCATCAGATAATGCGCGATATATACTGGATTCTTGGGTATCATCAGCTCTGCCAGCGACAATCGCTGCGTCTGTAACTTCGTTCTGTGAGGGCTTTGCACAATACTTAATGTTGTACTAGTACAGTTTTCTGCATGATTTGCTCTGTAAAAGCGGTATCACAAGTCCGGGGCGTTATTAATGACATTAGTAATACCAGTATCCCCTCCTAAGGGTTTCAAATGCAAGGGGGGTCAATTACAATTTTACGGCACTGCAAACATGTACTAAAGACAAGTTATATTGTAATGACTTGCCCGGAAGTGGCGTCTATCTATACGCAAAGTCGGTTCGACGACGTCGTCGAAATCGACTTCACATGTCAAGGACGGTCCGCGTTGGAGGCTGTTGTGCCGCCATCGATCCGCTGCAGCTTCCGGATTTGCTATCTGGGTGCTGACGTGGAGCTGGTTCTGGGTCGTCATGAACTCTACGGCCCAGAGTTTTGCCGCCTTCTCAATAACGAAGACCCCCCCCCCCCCCAGGAGATCGTGTATGAGGCGTCCTAGTTTCTCCTTGCTAACGAAAGCAGCGACATTGGTGCTTTTCGAGCGATAAATCTAGAAATGCAGTCCTCTATAACCTAATCCAGTACTGGGCTAGGGGCTAGTAATAGAAGTGGGCTTCTAGAAGGTGGTAATTTCCCAAGCGGGGGTTCTAATTCAAGGGGAGTTATTGCAGAGAGGAGCTTGTAATTCAGGCTTTACAGTGTTTTTGCGATCGATAAGATTTTAATTTAGATGAATATTAATTAGTCCATTTTTGTTTGCCGATTCCCCTAATCGTATTTACAACTAAGCGCATCACACGATGAGAATATTTTAAAATTCCACTTCGCGTATATTTGGTGGATTTCACCTGTTCAACAATACGAAGTAGTACAGATGTGTTAATGACTATGTACACGAAGTTTATAATAGGAAGAATGGCGTTACTGCACCCTTAAATACGACACTACAACACGAAAAACAGCAACCTTACATATTAAAGCGACCCCAATGCAACTTAATAATTAACGCAACCTAAAAATCACTGACCATAAACACCTAACCTTGTCCGAGGACGGGTGTCATGAGCCTTTAAAGCGTCAAAAATGGAGTTGCTGGCAGGACAACTATCGCCAAAGCCTTACCGCTGCAAACACAGAGAATGGTGGCAGAGCCATAAAAGCGTATAAATGTGATCATGCTTGATTCAAGACTCAAAGTCAGGGTGCTCCAAATATATATCTTAAACCGCAGTATTGCTTTGGCGTTACCAAGATTTTAGGATTCACCCCCTCCCTCGGCTTAATGTTGCTGGAACCACTCCCTTATACACGGCTAGGAGATACAGTGAATGGTCGATACAACCTCGTTGTTCAACCGCACATTATATATTTCCCCCTAGGAAACGCAGAACTGCATCCAACGAAGAAAAGCAATGCGATTTCATCACATTCTTCTACTGACTTTAGCCGCTATCTTCGTCAGCAGCGATTTCACAAAGGCTCATTCAGTCCAAGACGAAGAGAACCTCGTTTCTGCAAAGCTGCTCCAAGCTGTTGTGGGCTCAGCGCCATCTGAAACCACTAAGCGGTTGCTTCGCTCGCGCGACACTGCCGATACCAACAATGAGCTCAGAGCCTTCACTTGGGCCACCAACATCGGTAATAATTGGAAGAAGAGGGCCGAGAAAAAGAAACTCGAGAGCAAAGGAACTCTACCTGAGCGGGGCGTCGTATCAAAAGTTTCTCAAGGAAAAGATAACTCCAACGCAACTCTACCAGGCAATGAATTTGCAGAAAGATATGCGACTTGCACTTCGATATTATGGGAACTGGAACAGACTGCTTACCAACTCGAACTACAAAATTTGGCGTACGTATGAGCGAATGTGGATGGCAAGCCAGAAAAAGTAACCGGTTGCACTGGGTGTGCCCCATAGAGATATGCAACAACCCACAACGGATTAATTCCATGTGCTGCGTACATCGTACCGAATAAAATAGATTGGGTCGCTCTGTTAGCTGAAACAATTCTGTTTTTATCCATTGTCTCGACGCAAAGAGTTTAAAGAAATGTGGATGCCTTCCGACTTCCGTGAAGAATAATCTGGCCGCTGACAAGCGGTGCAACAGTTGCGAATATTAGGACTATTGAGGCATTGCGTTTTGCAGGCACAGCATTCTGTGGACCAACTTGAAGTAGTCGACATGACATGTGCTCTTTTCCCTTCAAAGGTCCATCCACCTCCATGCCCGACCTCTTTAAATGCTTGCGAGCAGGAGACGCAGATCAAAATTAAAATTGCAGAATGCATGCAAAATTTCTTTCCAGAGGTATAAGCGATATCTCGGTTGGGTCCACGCGTTTTTAGCATCGTTCATGCAAAATTATCGTAGAAAAATCCCAACTTATATTCAATACTGTAGAAATTGCAAACTGAGGCCTGAGCGCAAAAAGACATACCGCGCTCCGAGGTGTACTAAGTAGACGATCTACACCTTTCCAACTTCAAAAAGGTGATTGGTAATTCAATATTGTCAAAATATACTTCCTGTTAAGTAAGTTCTAAATGCCGCTAAAACAATGATGAGGTGGAAGACCGAGGAGATCGCGCTACCAACTGCGGACAGCGTTTAGATGCATAGTTACCCAGCAGGAAAGCCGTACATCATTAAATTACATGCCACATTTACTCCACGGTTGCCAGCATCTTGAAGAAAAACAATATAATATCGCCACTGAATAATACTTCAAGTAATATTATCATTTTCTTACTAACCCAATTTACTCGAACTAGATGGTGAAGAGGTCGATTGACAAGTATGAGGACGTTTCGGAGCCTTTTTAAGACCGTTAAGGCCGAATGATATTTTGTTTGACACACGATAATCCATGAAAATGCGCTAAAAAAACAACATTCATGCCCAGGGGGATTGGTGAATATCTGTAGCGACAGCATGACATTCAGCAGACGTCTCACACTTAACGGCCGCGATGGCACGGAGATAGCGAATGGGTAGGAAACATCCTAAGATATAGTCGAATGTATTCGACCACTACAACTGCATATTTTAACCAAGATATAGTTTAGCGAAATTACCAGAAACCACTGCGGAGAAGGCCGCAGTGGTAACAGGCAATACAGAATTCGATTTCATTTCAAGCACAAGGGCTCTAAAGCAAGCAGGATTTCAAGACATTATAAAGTTAACTTTAGCTGTGGACTAAAACGATCCAAGCACATGGCCCTTGAGTCGGCCTCAGCAAAAGCGCAGTTGCACGAACATCGCTGGAGAAGACGGAGATGTGACTGCACAAGCAACCGAAACTGTAAATGCCCGTGGGGCCTCCCGAGATTGCGTGCTTGTCTGGGTCGCTGAATCAGTAGGAAAGAATGCACCGGTAATTTATTTTTGAAATAACCATACTCATAGGTTGGAAACATACATTTATGCTGAATGGGGGATAAAAATTAAAACGTTAGGATATAAAGTGTTCATCGTCACGAGGTAAAGCAACTTCATTTTTAGATTTTTTTTTTTCTCCTAGCAATAGTTTCCTCTCTTTAGTGTTCAACTTCAGGGTAGATGCCGTTTCTCAAGCCACTCCACGAGTAGGTAGGCGTTTTCCTAGTTATCATCCCTGAAGGCAAACTCTGAAGTGAAAGCTAGGGTGCAGTTTACATTCAGAAACAAAACCATGCCAAACACATACCACTGCGTCGGGTTTCAGATCAACTGTGATAGGGGTGGCGTGTGGGAAACGCGCAAGAACCCAGCGTGGAAATTCCACTGGAATCCTCAAGTGGCCAGCCTTTTCCACCACTTCAACGGGGTTTCCCTCCGATCGATTCATCAGTAACCACTTCACTTCAAAATGACCCACTTCAGCAGCCCAGATCGGCGCATCTTTCGAACATCCCTCGGTCCGATTGCTATGAAGCCACTGGATTGTGTCCAAGTGGCCATTGGCTGCAGCACAGTCCATCGCTTGAGTGGTACACCCGTCTCCACGATTTTCATGTAACCATTTCACTACTTGGAGGTGTCCGTTGGCTGCTGCTTCGTCCATTGGGTCAGTCGATCTCTATACTGAGCGCGCCATCTCTTCTTCTGCTACAATCTTTTAAGTGATCACGCGAAGTTGTCACGTACACTCTATTAATACAAGTCCTACAATGGTCTTTAGGGTGATGTGGGAAGTAACCGGGAACTTGTGATGGTATAAAACTAATGCCGTGCTGTGCCCG
>NW_008649062.1:194763-203984 GCF_000247585.1 Phytophthora nicotianae INRA-310
CTTTACATTAATGTCGTACGAATGTCGACCGAGGTTACGCTTACGCAGTACCGTAGAATTAATCCGTTGAGGGCTGTCTATTACCTCATTCTGAGGTATTCCCAGTATTAATACAAGTCCTACAATGGTCTTTAGGGTGATGTGGGAAGTAACCGGGAACTTGTGATGGTATAAAACTAATGCCGTGCCGTGCCCGGAGAAGCTCTGAATATTTGCGTATTAGCGCTTAGTTCAACTACTGTAGTTTATTTGACGTGACCAGTGGACGTAAGTTTGTTGCTGAGCAAGGCGGCTGAGGGCAACTTGCCACTTCTAAGTGAAATCAATTTTTCAGCCAATCAAGCTTCGGTATAAGGAATGTTGTGCGAAGGTCGCTTTTCACCGACTGGGTCAACATTCACTAATTTGAATAGACTTTAGGCAGGTAACAAAACATTCCGACTCTCGAAACAGTCTTTATGAGGAAATGCTAAGTTCGAATGGCCGAATGGGTACAGTTTATTTATTTATATAGGATCTTCGACGGTCCGCGATTGCCCCTAAAACTCTGAATATAAATATTCAGAGAACTGTGACAGTATTCGAGCATGTCTCGCAGCTTCATTCGCCATAGAGTAGTCTGGAAGGCGCTCTGATTTGGGGAAATGCTCCAGTAGCCATTTCAAAGAAGCCCAGCTACCTTTAGCAATCGCTCGCAGCAAAGGATTCCCGAACGTGTCAGAGAGTTTTTGATCGAAGAGATACTACATTATCTCAACGGTGTCGCTGTTTACAGCATTACTGAATAAGTAATTGCGTATAACCACATATCGTGTTTTAAAGCGAATTTCATGCTCAAGCGGGTGCTCCACTAACCACTGTTGAGTAGCCAGTTGGTCGTGCTTACAAGCAAGGTTCATAGCATTCCACCATCGACAAAGCGCGTGATGTTCTGTACGCAAAAACACGTGTGATTGTGCAAGGCGCTTCATGGGATCCAAGCGTCCACTTTCGCCTAAATCCCAAGTCTCAGTTGCGCTCAAAGCATCGCGTTGAAAGTATCCACAGTCCAGTTATACTGGGAATACCTCAGAATGAGTTATGGACAGCCCAAACAGGATTAATTGCGTGAGCGTAACGTAAATGGGTCAACGTTCGGACAACATCCAAAATATCGTACTTAGTATGTGATTAAAAGTTCTAAGAACATGTATTCCCAGTGTAAGTCGCAGACGATCTAGTAGCTCGACGAATCTGGGGTGAGGACGTAGCCCGCTGTAGTCCAAAATGCATCGACCACGAGGAAAAAAGAAACTCAGCAAGTTCTAATTCACCACCGCATCGAGCGCAAATAATAGCCTTGACGATTTCTTGTCCAACGTCGTCAGTAGTGTCGAGGAGGGAGTAATGGTGGTTGTTATATAACCATCAAACCACCTCGCAGTGTTTACTCTCGATAGTCTCACCAAGTTCAAACGAACCAGAAAACGCGGTTACCAGCAAACCAATGGTGGCTAGAGCTTTCGCAGACTTGATAGACTTCGTTATCTTGCCCGTCCACATTCTGCTGTCCAACATCATGTTTTAATAATAATTTCAGTAAATGAAGACGCCCTTTGCCAGAAGCAGCTTCCACTACATTCTAGGGTACGTCGCAGTTAGAAAAAAAACGGCTAAATGTCCACTCCAGAAGCTCCAAATCGTCTCGACCGACAGCCAATTCGACTAGCTTGACAAATTGCCAGCGGTAATACTGAAGATCCGATCGAACGTAGTTAGTAATAATCCAATAGGCTTCCGTTGAGCAACCTGAGTGCAGCTAGATTCCCATATCCACTCCAGCAGTACAAAGGAACTGAACTTGTAGGAGCGCCTGAGTGACAAGCCTGGCGCTGGTCCAAGATAGGAACAGGGAAAACAATCAAGATCTTGCAACGTCAGAGGGTGCTGCAAAACAGTTTTTCACACTTTGTAACACAAACGGCATTGTGCTTAGACTGCATGGCGGTATTGGCTTGCTATTATCGCTGGTGGATGGAAATCGAGCATTACTGTTTTTCTGTGAGAATTCCATGAAGAAATCCCAGTACAGAGAAGAATAAAAAAGACTGTTTTAAGAGAACCTGGTGCTCCGCTCGATGGCTGTTGCTTCTTCCACTGCTGTCAGTCCTCTGGTATTCATGCACAACCCGCACAAGTCCTTAAGAAAACAGCAACTTCTAAACTATGAAGCAGTTGCAGGTGGAAGATTCGTTGTATTTCATACAGTTATCTATCTCTATCCGCACCGTGTCATCGGCACGAGGTAAAATGATAAAGAATTCTTCACTCGAAGAACTTGGTTGCAAACGTCAAGTACGCCGTGTGTCCACGGATCTCGTCGTCCTTCTTGGCCACAATGTGCTCTCCCACTCCACCAGGCACGTACTTGCGCTTGCGTCCGCCATTCTTCTTGCGTTCCTTCTCCTTCTCCTCTTCCGTCTTAGTATCATCTACCTCCTTGTGCTCGATTACAGTCGAAGCAGCAGATCCATTCTCCGTCTTCACCTTCTTGCCGAAACCAAAGTCCGGCACCGGCAGATCAATCCGTCGCGAGTTGTACGGCACCAACCTCGTCTCAATCGTGCGAATTACTGCAACACACACAAGCATTAACACCTGTCCAACCTCCAAAAAAAAAGCATCACAAGCTCTTTACTTACACTCAAAGTTGGCGCTTCGCAGTGCTCCACACGTCTTCTGTACTTGTTCAATGCAGGGCGAGTAGGAGGCGAAGAATCCTCCCTGTTTCAGCATTTTCGCAGCATGACCCACCGCCTTCCAGGGGCTGGGAAGGTCCAGAAACACCATATCAATAGTTCCCTCAAGCTCCACTGGAAATCCCTGCTCGCATGCGTCTCTGCAGTCCACTGTGATGACACTCTCAAGTCCGTTGCGCTTGAACTCCTCACGGGCGATCTCTGCTCTGTGCGCATTGAACTCGAAGGTGAAGACGTGACCGTGAGGCGCCACTGTGCGTGCAAAGCTGGTGGTGAGCGCACCGCTGCCCGTACCGGACTCGACGACGCGTGAGCCTGAGCGCAGTGCTGCCGCAAACATGATGGCGCTGGCGTCCAGTGTGAAGACGATCTGCGTGCGATGACGCAGCGCTCGGCTCCAGAGCTCAGGCGTCGGGGCCAGTAAAATGAGGTAGCCGCGAGCATTTTTCTTCCTCGAAATGATCTTGGAGCCAAACGGTTGGCCGATCATGTCGTTGTGGTAAAAGGCTCCGTGGCGATTCTGGTAGATGGCGTCGCGCTGTGCGTAGCAGTAGGTGAGTGAGTTGTGTGTCTCAAAGAGGATGACAAGCGATCCTTCTTCAATTAGAGGTGGAGATTTCCACATGGAGTTGGGGATGGTCGTCACGGACGCAGCGTTCACTTCGGCGGAAGGCATCGCCATGGTGACGACTGGTGTTTGTTGATGTTTCTGGTGGCGTCAGTGACTGGTGTGGTGTACGTGATAGACGACATTAGCGCGACATTGGGAGGAGACTCTTTACCTTCGGAAAATGATTGGAGACCTGTGAAAATGGATTATTGAAGCAGCGTGTACCACGTAAAGCGTACACATGTGGCTACAGCTGGCAGATCGCAGAAAGATCAGACGCTTGCATGCAGGCATGGAGATCGTCCCAGCAAACGTGACGTCGAGGTTCTTATTCGTACATGCTGACGTCAGCAGGGCAACGACATTAATATAATGAAGAAGAGTTGATGGCTAGGTAGTTTACGCACTTGGGCTTTTTATAATGGTTTCGATAATTTATTCTTCTGGTTGAGCTCCTCTACAGCTTCATCCTCGTAAGGTAGCATCGCATCTTCATGCAAACACCGACGCACGCTCAGCAAATACACCACCCACGACATCATTCAAGCTCTCTGCTACGTGCTTCTCTCTCCTCAATCAACTTCCGTTGCTAAAACGTCGCTGATTATTCTCCGCTCGGTCTAGTTCTCCTCAGAGCTGTCGTAGTTGGGGTCGTTGCGGTCGACGGCCGCAATGGCGCCTTCCTCGTCAGTCGACACGCCCCAGTTGTGCGCACCGGCACCACCTGCACATTTATATAAAAACAAAGCGTTAGCCTCCTCCATAATTTTACTCCTGTGCTATTTCTGCTGTGCACGCACCTTTCTTGGGTCCAGCAGCAGCGCCCATAGGGCCACGTGACTGGCGGTCCTTGTGGTCGTTCTTCTTGTTAGCGAGTTCACGGCTCTGCGGCATGGCTGTCTTTGGTCGGATGTATCTAAGCTGCGCTTGGATCGAGGCTGGCTTGTTCACTTGGTTGCACTTTCAATTGTGAGTCTGAACGAGAAGATCGTAGATAGCTCTGCTTTTAGGGGCGACCCCCGGTCTTCTTCAATGTGCAGCTAACAGTCGTTCTGTATCGAATTGGTGGGGTGGATGGCATTGATCTCGAACAAACTCGAGTTTCTATGCAGCCGAATGTGGATCATCAGTTCTTGTCGCAGACAGTGTGTCGCACACAAATCCAGTGTTTAACACATCACCTACGTGGTCCACAAACATCCAACTTCAACTCGTGCACGAAAGAACGAAACGTCGCGAATGATAGTGGCACGCGGTGCCATAACGGACGAAAACGGCGCTTGCAACCATGCACTTTACACTAGTGCAGCAATGACGTTCTGGCTTACCTGTGGGTCTTCTTACTTATCGTTTCGCTATCGTTGCAAGATATCGCAGTGCTCGAGGCGGCGCAAAGCATTTTTTTTTGGCGATAGGTCGAGGCTGGCAAACGTGCCACATTTCACACCTGACAAATGACGGCGAGCAATCCAACCATACAGACTAGGATG
Source organism: Phytophthora nicotianae INRA-310 (assembly GCF_000247585.1). Lineage (NCBI taxonomy): Eukaryota > Oomycota > Peronosporomycetes > Peronosporales > Peronosporaceae > Phytophthora > Phytophthora nicotianae. The sequence continues at coordinate 199,602 of NW_008649062.1, forward strand.
CCCATCATGCAGTAGTTTGTCGCTGCATCCAGAGTCCGGACTTCAAATGGGGTCACGTCGTCGAGCTTCGATTTCAACTTAATCGTCACCTCGTCGTTGCTCTTGCAACTTTTGCTGTTGCTAACTCGCTTTGAAAGCCGGAAGTTAACCGCCGCAATCACTCGCATCTCGTCTCATTGGAGCCTCAGAGGTCGCTAGGTACGTCAGCGCGAGAGAATAGAGGAAGGGCCATGCGCTTCCTCGGGAGCTGTTGCCCTCGGTCATTTCCACTTGAACCAGGTGGTTGACGCCACATACACTGCAACGAGCGCTTCATTTCATCTTCGAACTCGTCCAAGAGCCTGCCATGAGTTTCCGAACACCCGTGTTTACTGCTGTGGACGTCGTGGTGCGCGAGCAAGACGCACTGGCTGGATGTCCACATGTGGCAGAAATGGTGAGCGACTACTTGGACGCCTCGCACAAGTGGACGATTGAGAGCGCTGCTTGTGCCGGGTACATGACGCTGCTTGAGCGACTTGGCAAGAGAGAATCGCCCGTTTCGCCTCGAGAACTGGATTGGGCGCTCCGCACTGCAGCCGACCGCGGTGATCTGAACGTCGTCAAGTGGCTGACCGCTTACCAGCCGGATATGGAGTGCTCGACGCGAGTTATGGACTCGGCCGCTCTACGTGGACACCTCCACATCATCAAGTGGCTACATCATTACCGGGACGAGGGCTGCACGACGGCGGCTATGGACAGCGCCGCTGCTTATGGACGCCTGGATGTTGTTCAGTGGCTACACGAAAACCGTGACGAGGGCTGCACGACTGCTGCGATGGACAGCGCGGCAGCTGGAGGACACCTGAAGACCGTGCAGTGGCTTGCGGCCAACCGCAAAGAAGGCTGTACGAGTGTGGCCTCACACTTTGCGCTGCTCAACGGCCATATGCCCATTCTAAGGTGGCTCAATGAGCAGAACGTGGAGGTGCAAGACTCCGACCAGGAGACGGGGAAGCGGTCGCCGACTTGTTGGTCTCGCAGGGAACGACGCCTGAGTGCCACGCTGCTGGAGGCGCCGAGACGCCGTCCTCGACGTATGAGCATGGGACTCTCGTGCCGGAACTGAATGTGGAGCTGGTTGTACGATGGAAGTACAGACAAGATGCGTATCATAAGGCTGGATCGAACAGCTCGTCGTGAGGGTTAGACAGAGTAACTATCATCTGCAGAAGTAATTAAACCAATAGTCAGATTTCGTGTTTCTTTTTTCTAAAACACCTTGCAAAATTTAAAGATGAAGTGTATTTGATATCCAGAGGCTGAACTTCAGCCTAAAACCTAGGTAAATATGTACATGCCTGCGAGGTTATAGTGTCTCAGACAAAGGGTCACCCCACACGTGCGGGGTCAGCAAGGCAGAGTTTCCTCAATCGAGTCTCGCTAAAGGGATCAGTAAAGTAGTTAGGACGTTTCCTTTGCTTATTACAGAGCTGGGTACGTGCGACAACTAGCGAATCAACGCAACTCAATCGAAACCGCATGCGATCAATAATCATCAGAATTTACACGTCGAATGGTGAGACGAAGTTCAGCTTTCCTATTCTAGTCATACATCTCCATCTGAGCAACCCATTGTCGTTCTTTTTAAGGGGTGACCAAATTCTCATTGTCGACAGCTTCGCATGTTGGTGCTGCTGAGTCCGAAGCGCACTTGCTCAGACGCTCATTTTATATTCAGCACACAACACGGAAAGTCCCACAGCAGATTACAGCACAACAAACCATGACGATGGAACGGATGATGAGTGTCGAGGTGGTTGTTAGAGATCAAGTCGGCCCCATTGCCAGTGGATTGGTGCCGGAACTCATCGAGTCCTTCTTGGACTGCTCCACTCGATGGACTCTCCAGAAGGCAGCATGCAGCGGATATCTATCGCTATTGAAGCGGTTGGGCGCTCAGAACGCAGAGATCAGTGACCACGGCTTCGACTGGTCCATGCGCATTGCAGCGACTGAAGGCTACCTTGATATCATGAAGTGGCTAACAGCCTACCGTCCCGAGATGAAGATCTCGACTCGAGTGATGGATGCAGCAGCATTGCGTGGTCACCTACACGTGATCAAGTGGTTGCACGAAAACCGGAGCGAAGGCTGCTCCGTGCACGCTATGGACAGCGCTGCAGCGGGTGGTCACCTCGATGTTGTGCAGTGGTTGCATGAGAATCGTACGGAGGGCTGCACAACAGGAGCCATGGACACAGCCGCTGCTGGAGGGCACTTGGCCACAGTGCAATGGCTCTGGGCGAATCGCTCGGAAGGCTGCACGACAGTCGCTATCGATTTTGCGATCTATAATGGCCACTTCCCCGTCGTCAAGTGGTTCAGTGAGCTCGCAGATTTTCAACCACGACGTGCCAAGCACACAGCAGAAAAGACCAGCGACGATAGTGGAAATGCTTGCATCAAGAAGGAGCCTAGCGGCCAAGCGACGCTCACCTTTGAGTAAGGTATCCACATCCATATTTACTGATCTTGCACTGTTAGCCTGTAGCCAGCATGTACATTAAAGACAGCAATAGAGAACCGCAGCAACTTTATTCAGAGTCGTGGCTTCCCATAGAATGAGAAAACTCCGACCTTCAGTACCCTCTTATCCCGAGATTAGATACATGTTGAAGTGGCAGGCTGCCACTTCAACATGCCACCAGCAGGCTTTACTTGAGTAATGCAGTTACTGCTATGTAACAAAGAGTTCATGAGTTTAACAATTAAATTATTAAACTTTAATGCCATGCACGTGACTATTACAAGCTTTGGTCAAAGCAGGGCTATCAACCTTCTCGAATATCGTTTCCATCACTGCACTACTGTAGGGTATTTCTGTAGAGAACTTGTACATTCTCAAAGGTGCAAATCGCTTCTGCATGCTGTGCTAGTCGTGCTTGTGAACAGGTGCTGGCTTGAAGTCATGCGAGTCTACTTTACTGCCAAGGTGATTTCTTAGTGACGTGGTTACCACTGGATTCATTAGATTGTTTCCAGGTATATGCTCTCTTACAGCATGAAAGCCAAGACTCATGATTAATATAAGCAAAGCTGTGTTTATGAATATGGTCTTCAGGCGCCAACATACTGACACCGTAACTGGATAAGTTTTGATATGAGTTTCCGTCTCTTCTCGCTATACCGCAGAGACCAGGGAAGAACGAAGATGTAAAACAGCAAAAATAAAACTTGTGGGGGGAAGGCCAGCAGCCAACAAGAACCTGAGCAGACGTGTAAACATCCACTCGGTATCTTCTCCCCCCCCATCGCCCCTTCACATGATGGTGCACTTGGCCTTATTGCCACGTCGGGGCTGGTACTTCTCCAGGTACTTGAGCTGACGCAAATTGATGGCTCCACGCCGGAACTTGCGGATATGCTCCACGGCATTGATCGGGTCCAATCCGTACTCGATCAACGCGATGGCTACTAGCACGGGGGCTCTGCATTATTTAACAAAAATAGAGTCAGTATCTCATAATTTTAGGGCGTGAAAGTCTAACCACTCACCGTCCGAGTCCTGCGACGCAATGCACCGCAATCGACTTGTTGTTCTTGGAGTCAATAGCGTTGTCCTTAAAGCACGTTTCGACCAGATCAAGCCACTGATCCAGAATCTCCGGGTCGGGAGACTCGCCGTCGGGAAACTCGAGTTCGTGCACGTGGATACCGGCGGCTTCCACTGACTCGCTGCTGTACGTGACCTCGCAGGCGCGCACGAGGTCCGTGACGTTGTGCTTCTTGAGCTCTTTGAGGTAAATGTGCAGATTGCTGTCGTTGGGGGCGTCCATGATCACGAAGGACAGGTGCTCCCACTTGACCATGGTCGGCTTGTTCGTCGGCGCGATCATCGTGTCTCTCGGCAAGTTTCTATAGTAAAAATAGGTGGGTGGTCAACAGTCCTCTGGACTCGCTGCAAGGCACGCTTGTTCTTTTCTTCTTCTCTCTAGTAAGCAAGGCACTGTCGTCGCGTGTCGGTCGGTCTTGGCCCAGCAAACTTATCCCATCCGTTGACTGCGCCGCCGATTCGGTTGCTCGTCGATGACGTCACTGTCGGAAAGTGTGTGTTTACTCCTGACGGCAAGCTCGGTGCGGGGCTACTCTCCACTCCCACAACCAGTGGACTCGGCGAAGCGTCAGGGAACTCAGAGTTGCTCAATTTGGACGCCAGAGGTCGGGATTGACCGGTACAAAGGCGGCGGAGGGGATCAGCAAGACGATACAACACACACGCTGTGGGTGTCGAGTTGCTAGTTGCTGACGTGGGCGCGAGGGGCAGATAGAGGAGCGACCGATTGGAGCTGCTCGACTGCGGACTGCTTGGCTGGAGGGCGTTTTCTAGACTGAGAGACG